>NC_134532.1:116586553-116889584 GCF_050624435.1 Tenrec ecaudatus
TAACAGTTAATTAGTCCACACATCAGTACACTTTTGTGGAACAGTTCGTATACTGAAGTCCTTCACCTCCAGTGGGCTCCTGGGTCCAAGATCAAGGAATCAAACAGTAGAGTCTTCCCTCAGACAAGGCAGGAAGAATCTGCCCGAGGGCAGTGGCCTGCAGGGAGGGTCAGCAAAAGTCAGTAGCTTGGGAACTTAAAGAAGCAGGTCCTAACGGGATCTCAACCTCAAGCATGGTGACAGTATCCACCAGCCTCAAGTTCAAGCAATGTACACACCAGCAGTGTGGTGAAGCAGATCTCCAAGGATTCTCAACCTCTAGCAAAAAGATCCACAGGTTGGCTTGGCTCAAAGGTAGTGTAGTTCACAGGTTGAGGCAGAGAATTAGCTAAAGCAGTAGCATGCTGGTCTTATTACCAGAAAGCAAGAGAGACAGTGAGACAGTGGCGGGCCTTGAAGAGCCATTTATCTCTTTGCCCTCCAATCAAACTGCTACCAGATTAATTTCCACCCACATGTTCCCCATGTTCTTACTGGCAGGTTGGCACAATAAAACTATCACATCATTTCACCTTACTTATTCAGTGTGCAGGCTAAGGAAAAATACTAGGAATTGGGCTACATAAAGAGCAAAGCCTAATCAAGATTGAAAGAAGTCTCATGATTAATCTGTAATATGAAATTGACACTTTATTGCTGAATATGAAGAAAAATTTATCAGCCTATTAATGAGACAAAGAGTAGAGCCTTCGTTATGGATTGTATATGGATGTGAAGAAAATGAAAATCTTCACAACTGGATCCATAAGCAACATCATCATAAGTAGTGAAGAACTGGAACTTATTAGTAGTTTTTACTCTTCTTGGATCAACAATAAACATCCATGAAAAGAGTAGTCACAAATTCAAATGACATATTGCATTGGACAAATCTCCAGCAAACAATCTCTTTACACTCTGAAGGGGAAAAAAAAATCTCACAAACCCACAAAGATGCCACATTGGTGATTAAGGTGAGCCTGACCCAGTCGATGGTATTTTCAGTTATCTCAAATGCCTGTGAAAGCTGGATAATGAAAAAGGAAGATTAAAAAGACTGATGAATTTTATTTGTAGGCTTGAAGAATATTGACGTCATTATGACCCGTGAAAGGAAAGAACATATCTGTCTTGGAAGTAGTACGCCCAGAACACTTATTCGAAAATAAGATGGCAAGAATTCATCTTGCTCAATTTGGATCTGACCACAGTTGCTGAAAATGAACTTAATATTTGGTCAAGTGCCAGCCAGAAAGAGGGAGACCCTCACAGGGGCAGAAACAGTAAACTCAAATCTTATCATCGTGAATATGGACCAGGATGGGGGCAATGTTTTGTTCTATTATACACAAGGAGGCTGTGAGTCTGAACTGAGTTGGTACCTAAATACTGTATTTCCAAGTATGATGCCCTTCTCCAGACGTTGATTTTTCCTGGTGACATGTTCAAATTAAGTAAACCAAAGTCTTTCCGTCCTCACTTTTAAGTAGCATTCTGATTATATTTCTTTGGAGATTGTTTTATTTGTTGCCCTGGTTGTTGTTGCTGCTGGGTGTCATAGAGGCTGTTCCAACCCACATAAAGCTACTCCACGCAAAGCCACCCCACGCAAAGCCACCCCACGCAAAGCCACCCCACGCAAAGCCACCCCACGCAAAGCCACCCCACGGGAAGCAGAACAAGACCTTCAGCCCTGTACCTTCCTCACCATCGGTCCTGAGCTTGAGCCCGTCGTTTCAGTCCCGGGTCCATCCACCTTATCAAGGGCCTTCTTTTCTTTTGCTGCCCGTCTACTTTACCAAGTAAGATCCTATTGCTTTCTTTCTTCTTTTGTTATTTTTACCTTCTCTATTGTTCCTTCCTTCCTTCTCTCTCTTTTGTTCTTCTGTAATTCTGCTTTGCTTTCAAAATGCACACACACACACACACACACACACAAATCATCGTATGGTCTTATTTGCTTACATTTTTTCCTGTCGTCACCACTATCTCTCTCAACTCTCCCTTTCCTAATGAAATATATTTCTAATTTCTCCCTTCAAAATACATTTTACAAATATTTTAGTCTACTCAGACAACCCATTATTAGCATTGTTGTTACATTTATGTTATTCTTTATTTAACCCCCCTATGTTCCCAACTCACCCAAACCTCTTCCTTTTTCACCATTTCCCTATTATATTTCTAGGGAAATACTCATTTCAAATATATGAAAAATTTTCTTGAGGATAAATGAAAGTGAAACACCTCGTTTTGGGGGGGCTAGTTTAAGAGTTGGTATCTAAACCAGGCAAGGGATAGTTTGGGAAAAGTAAATAGGGAGCAATCCCATTCATGTGGATAGATGTGAAAATCTCAGCATTAGTATACATCCAAATGTATGAATCTCACAAGAATAAGTAAAAAAAATCCTTCAACAACAATATGGCTCATAAATGACACCACATATAGTTTTTAATTTATACTTTTATAACTGGTACAATTTTTCAATATAAAGGTAAACAATTTATTGCTTATCAACGTATATACTAATTCATGAAGAAAATTAGGATATTGGATGCTTCTGTGAGGAAGAGAGGGGGATGAAATCAGTTAGGACATCGGAAAGAGTCAGTGTTGTTTGTAAATCTTTGATTATTTGAAAAACATTTTTTTTGAGGATCAAATACTTTTAAGTTATAAAGCACTTTAGAAATATCTAAATCTGGTTATTCATAAACATACCAGGCTCATAGTTTCTAAGTGTATTAAATGTAGTTACACAAGATCACCTCTCTTTTGATCAATAACAAATACATATAAAACTTGAGTGATTCTACTCCTTAGAATATTCTGTCTAGTTATCAGACCTGAAACATTTATGAAAAACATTAAATAAAAACACCCTCATCCAGTATTTACATTTTAATATTTATTTCCATGACATATTTTATATGGTTATCATAATATATTTTAAATAACCATCATTCATTAAGAAACACTGGTGGCACAAGTTTAGCTGTTCGCACACACCAGCCCTCCACAGGGGAAAGAAGAGGCAGTCAATTCCTTAAATACTTACAGTCTCAGAAACCCAAAGGGGCCATTTTACTTTGTCCTATAGGGTCGCTCGCAATTAGAGTCATTTGAATGAGTTAATTTTTTTGTGTGTTATCATCCATTAGGAATTCCCTATATGCTTATTACTATGATAAGTTCTTTACATATATTATCTAACTCGATGTACCGTTTTATTAAGTTAGTAGTCAAAGTTTATTCTCAGGGAACATTTAGTCTAATTGCAACATGATGAGCTGCAATATAGTAATTTAATTTGCAGAAAACATATGTGGGGGAGGGTTTCAGGAACATTTTCTCAGTAATAAGATGAGTGGAGTCACCCAGGTGAGGGAGGAAATTAAAGATGGTAGGAGAGCAGATGAAGGAGAGACATGAGGAACACGGAGGATAGAAGAAGAGCAGGGACAAGAAAGAAAAGTGAAGATAAAAGAAGAGCTGAAATAGTGCAAACGGTCCTTTAATGTTGCTAACTGCAACAGAACAAAACATGGCCTGATCCTGCACAATCTTCACAATTGCTCTTATTACAGCCACTGCTATACGTCACTCTGTCTCATTGAGGTCTTCCCCCATTTCATTGCTCTTCTACTCCATTACACATGATATTCTTTCCTAGGGATTGGTCTCTCCTGATGACATACCAAAAGTATGTGAGACAGAGTCTTATCATCCTAGCTTCTAAGAAGCATTCTGATTGTACTTCTTGCAAGACTGAATTGTGTGTGCTTTTGGCCATCCATTGTATTTTCAATATTCTTTGCCAGGACCATAATTCAAGTGTATTGATTCTTCCGACATCTTCCTTACTTATGGACCAAGTTTCACATGCATATGAGGTTCTTGAAAATTCCATGGCTTGGGTCAGGCACACACTCTTCAAATGGACATCTCTGCTCATTAACACTTTAAAGAGCTCTCATGCAGCAGATTTACCCAATGCAATGTGCCATTTGATTTCTCGAGTTCTGCTTTCAAGAGTGTTGATTGTGGATCCAAGCAAGATGAAATCTTTGACAACTTCGATTTTTATCCATTTATCATGATGTTACCTGTTGGTTCAGTTGTAAGGCTTCTGGTTTTCTTTATGGACAAGTGGTGGGGTCTTTTAATAGAACTGAAAGCAAACAACCAAAATTTTAGAAGTTGAGGTAAATGGAGTGCTATTAAACTCAATGCCACTGAGTGGAGTCTAAGTATAGGGGCAAGTAGAATGGCCCCTGTGGGTTTCCAGACTGTAAATCTTTACAGAAATAGAGTCTCGTCTTTCTCCCATGGAATGGCTGGTGGTTTCATATTGCTCACTTTGCTGATAGCACTTCGATACTTTGCCCACTATATCAACAGGACTCCAAAGGAATCTTAAGATATCTGAGTTTTATCCTAGAGACACTGAGAAGTCATTGCCAGGATTTATGGAAGCCAACGATGTGATGGAATGACCCATTTTGTATTTTACAAAACTGTTCTGATAGCATAAAGAATTATTTGAGGGAGATAATGTCTAGGACAGAAAGATCTTACAGGTAGGATGTGTGGATGGGAAATGTTGACAAAAAAGATTAGCGATCTCTCTTAGACAAGTACTATGCAAAAGTTAACAAGGGAAACATAAGTAGACAAGTACTATGAAAAAGTTAGGTAGTACTCTTTTAGACAAGTGCCATGAAAAGTAAATTTGGGAGAGGTAGCAGGCCTTGGCAATGACTCATTGCGGCTTAAAGTAAGGAAAATTGTGTTGCCGATAGCTAGGCCCAGGTTACCAATATCCCCTCATGAAAACCAGTGAATTTCTCTAGGGTCATCAACGTATATCCCATTGTCACTTCATCCTTCTGTCCCAATTTTCTAATTTTTCTTACAGGAGAAAACAGTAATTTAAATGTGTGGCTCCAATTCTTCACTTTCCATTTATTTTTCATCCTTCCAATATGGCTTCTATCCTGTAGACATCAATAAAATTTCTTTTTTAAAAATCATTTTATTAGGGGCTCATACAACTATTACCACAATATATACATACATCAATTGTGTAAAGCACATTTGTACATTCATTGTCCTCATCATTCTCAAAACATTTGCTCTCCACTTAAGGCCCTGGCATCAGCTCCTCATTTTCCCGCCTGCCTCCCTGCTCCCCTCGGCCTCACAAAACCTAGATAATTTATAAATTATTGTTTTGTCATATCTTGCACTGTCCAACGTCTCCATTCACCCACTTTTCTGTTGTCCATCCCCCAGGGAGGAGGTCACATGTGGATCCTTATAATCGGTTCCCCCTTTCCGCCCCACCCTCCCTCCACTCTCCCAGCATATTTTAAGTCTTACTCATACTCATTAATTTCTTTCAATATACTTGACTATTCTTTCTGAAATACTGAAATTATAGAGAAAAATCCATGTGGAAATGCTTCTTGCCCTACTAACCACGTCTCCCCATCTGATGAGTGAACCCTCTAACTGTTGGATTGCCTCAGGGCTCCATCCTTGACCTAGTTCTCTGTCAAGATTTTATTTCTAGATTAGGGTCTTGATTTTAAATGTTTTCCCACACCAAATAGTTGACTTAAAAGTAGGTCACTGGATATGTGTGTGTTTTTGTGTGTGTTCATACATGCATACACATACACAGATGCTCATATATGTAGGGATTTGAAAAAGTTCATGGAAAAATTTTGTTATTTTAATTTCATTGTTGCATGAAGTTTTTGGTTTTTAAAAGTCATTTTGTTGGGGGCTCATACAATTCTTATCACAATCCATATATATATCCATTGTGTCCAGCACATTTATACATTTGTTACCATCATCATTCTGAAAACATTTGCTTTCTACTTGAGTCCTTAATATTAGCTCCTCATTTCCCCCTCTCTTCTGCTACCCCTCCCTCATGAACCCTTGATAATTAATAAATTATTATTATTTTGTCATGTTTTACACTATCGGACATCTCCCTGCACCCATTTTTCTGTTGTCCATTCCCCAGGGAGGAGGTTATATGTAGATCCTTATAATTGGTTTCCCATTCTACCCCACCTTCTCTCCAGCCTCCAGGTATCGCCACTCTCAACACTTGTCCTGAAGGGGTCATCTGTCCTGGATTCCCTGTGTTTCCAGTTCCTACCTGTACCAGTGTACATCCTCTGGTCTAACCAGATTTGTAAGGTAGAATTTGGCTCATGATAGTTGGGTGTGGGGTGGGGTAGGAAGCATTTAGGAACTAGAGTAAAAGTTGTATGTTTCATCGTTGCTACACTGCCCCCTGACTGGCTCATATCCTCCCTGCGACCCTTCAGTAAGGGGGTGTCCAGTTGCCTACAGATGGGCTTTCGGTCTCCACTCTGCACTCACCCTCATTTACAGTGATATGATTTTTTTTTTTTTGGTTCTTTGATGCCTGATACCTGATCCCTTTGACACCTCATGGTCACAAAGGCTGGTGTGCTTCTTGCATGCGGGCTTTGTTGCTTCTGAGCTAGATGGCTGCTTGTTTATCTTCAATCATTTAAGACCCCAGACACTATATCTTTTTATAGATGGGAACCATGAGCTTTCTTCACCACATTTGCTTATACACCCATTTTTCTTCAGTGATCATATCAGGAAGGCGGGCACCCACTGATATGATTTTTTTGTTCTTTGATGTCTGATACCAGGTCCCTTCTACACCTCGTGGTCACACAGGCTGATGTGCTTCTTCCATGTGGACTTTGTTGCTTCTCAGTTAGATGGCTGCTTGTTTACCTGCAAACCTTTTAGATCCCAGATACTATGTCTTTTGGTAGCCAGGCACCATAAGCTTTCTTCACATTTTCTTATGCACCCATTTGTCTTCAGAGATCATTTTGCGAAGGTGTGCATCAATGGTGTGAAGTTTTTGAAGCTTCCTAATATATTACCATATGTATAATAAAAATCATGGAGGCATAATTAATATATTTCTTAGACATAATTAAACACATTTTGGTACTGGATTCCTGGGTTTGAAGGATTAGGAATATGATAGTTGTGGGATTCCTTAGTAATACATAATACAGTTTATAAAGTTTATGTTCTACATTCAAGTTTTGTGAGTAATATTTTGGGCCTTAAAATATTTCAAGTGGCCATCTAGTATTCACACATGGGTCTCTGCTCATCAAGAACAAAAGAGAAAGAACTAAACTAAAGACTTGAGAAAGAAAATTGTCCACAAGGTATAGATAAATGGCCTCACCTACCCCGAGACCAGAATGAGATAGAGCCCAGCTAACACTACTGACTGTTTTGATCAGAACTGATGGTCTCTGAAAAAAAAATGGGAGAAAATTTTATGCCAGTATTCTCATATTCCTAAGAAAAAAGAAAACACGAACAGACTTACTGGCCTCATTAAGACATAATTCTGAAAACTTGAAACTGCGTAGTCACCTTTTACCTAAGTAACAGATTGTCTCACATAATAAAGAATATGCTCCTTCAAAAATTATGTAAAAATAAATGATTGTTAATTACTTTAAAACAAAGATGACAGTATAAGAGTTTAGGGAAATTCGAGTAATTAATATTGATCTATCCAAAAAAGTGTTGAGAATGTCTATATATTTTGAAAAATTTAAAGGGTCCCACTGAACAATTTTCTTTTAGACATTGTTGAGTGGGAAAATAAACAACTGTATAAATGTTTGTCAAAACCAAAATAAAATATTACTCTTCAAAATGAGTTCCTGAGTTTTAGACTGTAGGGAGCAAGTGCATTTGTGATGAACTGGACTTCCTTTGCTTGAACTGCTGGCATTTAAATAAACAAATTATATGGAGATCAAGCAAAACACCTGTCAGCTCATTGTAAGCTAGTTTTTAATCTATTCAGCTCAGCTGAGTTATTGTATTTGTACTGAGTTCCAGACACTCTCCATTTTTATAGTAATCACAGACTAAACATGACAACAATGAGTTCATAATGGAAATGTGTTCCAATATTTTCCACATCATGCATAAAGTACTAAAATCCACCCAGGTACATACGTCTTAAATCAAAGAATAAGGCACAGTTTTTCTTAAATCTCTAAAGCTTCAGCCTATTTTACCTCTAAAACAAACCCAACATCTTAGTAATATTCTTTGCTTCATTTCTGCATTAATTTATTCCTTGGACTGGTGCAGTCAGCTCCTAAATAGTCCTCTTCCTTTTCTTGTTCCTCTCTAAGTCTCTGTCTCCACAGAGCAGTCAGATGGAACTTGAAAAGAATTCAATTATATCAGTGAATCTGATTTTCAAGGTATTAAATAATTTCTTGATCCATTTACAACAAAATCCAAAAGAAGAGATGTAAGAGCTCCCAATAAAATGATCTTTAAAAAAATTAAAATGAATTCCCAAGGCTTGAAAAACATTTCCTATTTTCCAACTCGATATTCTTTCCCAACCTACCTATATTTTAAAAATATTTTTTCATTATACTGACCTTCTGAACTTTCTTATAGTATATCCATATTCAGTCTTGGGGTTTTCATATTTGTGGTTCTCTTTATCTGAGCCATTTCATGCTCTCTCCCTCTCTCTCTCACCCCCTCTCTCGCTATTTGGCCTCATTCCAATTTTGACTCAAATGTATGAGTTCTAGTTACATAATAAGTACTTCTAGTTATTTAAGAAATATACTATATTGAATCTAGATGGTACAGGAAGATCTGGAAAGGAGTATTTCCTTTATTTGGGGTGGTGGTCATTATCTACACCCAGATCTACACCTATATTTGTTGTAGTTTTCACTTTCCTCTGTCCTACTCAATTGAGCAGGCAATTGGCTGCATACTTATTGTGCCAGAGGTGACTTGGAAGGGCAGAATATAAGAAATCTCTACTTCATACTTTGTCTCAGGTTTTTTATTACAAGAAGTCCAGGTATGTAAGAAGAAAGTAATTTCCTTACTTGAGGAATAGAAAAGTACAATAATTTTACTCCGGATTAAATCTTACTAGAATTTTTTTTTCTGGGCATAGAGGAAAGGGATCTTCAGGGAAACGTGTATCCCGCAAATGGCAAGGGTAAAGGACTAGTTCTGCCCCACATATAGTAGGCAGAGCAAAAGTCTATGGACCCCGAACCTATCGTGTAAGCTGGGTTGGAGGAGACCTTAGCAGATATATTTGAGGTCTAGTGATATGTGATATTCTACTTACTCCCACAACCTGACTCAGCACTACCTAACGCTACAGAATAGCAGCACATGTTGGGAACTCAAGCATTAAAGTTGTCATCTATTAGTTTACCCAATAGCCTCTGAGAAAGAAATGAAAATGAGTTTCATTCTTCAGTGTGTGGGTTTGTGTACAGAGTTATATTTAACATATAAGGAATTGAGTCCCTGGGAGACAGTGGGGTGTGTCATGAGGAGCAGAGGGTGCCCACAGGAGCAGTCATGGGAACACCGCTGTTTTCAAAGAGAGGGGAAGAAAACGATCAGGAATTCTGGAAGGGGTTATTTCCTGGGTTTGAAAACATGGCTGACATGGAAGGGCAGGCTATAAGAGACCAGAGACAAGAACACCCGTGGGCAAAGGAGAACCTTGGATGCATGGTTGCGTTTATAATAGGTGCTGTGGAGTCAGTTTCACTCATTGCGACACTATGTAGAATATAATGAAATACTGCCGGGCCGCCGGGCCTGTGCACTTCCCACAGTTGGTCTTGTGTTTCAGCTCAATGATGCAGCCACTGTGTCTCCCACCTTGTCCAAGACCTTCCTATTTTTTTGCTGCCACTCTTCTTTACCAAGGGAGCCCTGGCGGCATAATACTTAGTGTTGTATGGCTAAGCAGAGTCAGCAGTTCAAAACCACCAGCTGCTCAGTGGGAAAAAGGACTGGTCTTTCTCATCCGGTAAAGAGCTACAATCTCGAAAACTCACACAGGCAGTTATATCCTGCCCTCCAGGGGCTCTTTGAGTCGTATCGACTCCATGGCAATGAGAGTAAGCCCATTTTCCCAAGCAGCGTGTCCTTCTTTAGGGACCATTCTCTCCTGACAGCATGTGCAGAGTTCACCATCCCTGCCTCTGAGGAGCAATCTGGCTGTGCTTCTTCCAAGACAGATTTGTTTGTTCTTTTGCCAGTCCACGATTCTTTCAGCATTCTTTTCCAGCACCATAATTCAAATACATTGATTATTCTTTAGTCTGCCTTATTTGATGTCCAGCTTTCAAATGCATTTGAAGCTATTGAATAAATCCTGACTTGGACCAGCTTCACCTTCGTTTTCAAAGTGGCTTCCTTGTTCTTAATCAAACACTTTAAAGAGCTCGTGTGTGGGAGATTTCTCAAATGCAGCAAATCCTTTGATTTCTTGACTGCTGCTCCCATAAGCATTGATATTGTATCGAAGCAAATGAAAATCCGTGACAACTTCAACATTTTTTTTCCATTTATCATGATGTTACCTATTGGTTCAGATGTGAGGATCCTGGTATTGTTTACACTGAGCTAAATTCCATACTGAAGGCTGCAGTTCTTGAGCTTCAAGTCTCTTCATTTTTGGCAAGCAAATTGTGTCATCTGCATGTCTGAGTTTAACAAGCCTTCCTCCAATCCTGACACCACATTTTCTTCATACAAGGCAGTTTCTCTGATGGCTTCTTTACCATATAGACTGAATCAATATTTTAAGAGTATACAACCCGGATACACCCCTTTGCTGATTTTAAATCATGCAGTATTCCATTATTCTGTGTATACAACTGCCTCCTGATTCATGCATAGGTTCAGCATGAGCACAGTTAAGTGATACTTGCATGCAATATCAGTGATATTATTCCACAATTTGAACATTCCATTGGATTATCTATCTTTGGAATGGATAAAAAAAATGTGGATCTCTTGCAGTCATTTGGCCACGTAGCTGTCTTAAAATTGAATGGTATAGATGAGTAAGTGCTTCCAATACTTGCTTCATCAGCTTTTTTAAACGTTTCAATTGGTATTCCATCAATTCCTGGAGCCTTGTTTTGGGGCAAATGCTTTCAGGGTAGCTTGAACTTCTTCCTTTAGTATCCTTGATTCTTGATTAAATGCTACCTCTTGAAATGGTTGAAAGTCAACTAATTATTTTTGATCTGGGGACTCTGTGTTGTCTATCTTTGTTTGATGCTTCTTGGATCATTCAATATTCTATCCATAGAATCTTCCACGATTGCAACTCAAGGCTTGAAATTTTCTTCAATTCTTTCAGTTTAAGATGTGCTGAGTGTGCTCTTCCCTTTTGTTTTTCTAATTCTAGGTCTTTGTATATTTTATTATAATATTTGGCTATGTCTTTTCTAGCTGCCCCTTGAAATGATCTGTTCAATTGTGATTTCTTTATTTCGTCTATTTGCTCTACCGACTCTAAAATTAAGAGTATGTTTCAGAGTCCCTTCTGACATCTTCTTGGATCTTTTCTTTCTTTCCTTTTTTTTTAATGACCTTTTGCTTTCTTCATGAATAATGTTCTTGATGTCCTCAAACAGCTCATCAGATATTCTGTTATTAGTGTTTAATGCATCATATCTGTGCAGGAGATGTTATCATAATTTGGGTGCAATAGATTCAAGGTCATATTTTGAGTGTGTGAACTTGTTTTAATTTCTTTTAGCTTGAACCTGAAATTGCATATGAGCAATTGATGGTCTGTGATACAGTCAGTTTCTGGCCTGGATTTAGCTGCTGATCTAGAGCTTCTCCATACTCTCTAAACACAGATATAGTCAATTTGATTTCTGTGCATTCCATGTGTGGAAGCCAACATGTATAATCATCTTTTGTATTGTTGAAAAAAGATATTTGCTATGAACATGTCATTGGTCTTGTAAAATTCCTTCATGTGATCTCCAGTTTCATTTTTATCACCAAGACTATATTTTCCAACTATTATTCCTTCTTTTTTGTTTCTGACACTTGCATTCCAGTCACCAATAATTATCTATGCAACTTGATTGCACATTTGATTAATTTCTGACTGAAGTTTTAGAATTCTTCATTTTCTTCATCACGAGCTTTAGTGGTTGCTGCAAAAATCTGAATAATAGTTGTATTGATTAGATTTCCTTGAAAGTGGATAGATATCATCCTATCAAAGACAGCATTGCACTTCCGGATATCTCTTGAAATACCCTTTTTGATTACCGCAGTGCTATTTCTCTTGATCGTGCCACCCCTGGCATGGTAAATAATGATTTTCTGAGTCAAAGTGGGCAATATCAGTCCATTTCAGTTCATCGATACCTAGAATGTCAATCTGTATTCCATTTCATTTTGATGACTTCCAATTTTCCTAGATTCATACTTGATGCATTCCAAGTTCCAATTATTAATTGATGCTTGCAGCTGTCCTTTTTGAGTTTGTCCTCTTTGATGTGTTTCATTCTGATTCATGAATCGTCAGCAAAAGAAGGTTCTCCGGCCATTACTCCCACAGGCTTTAGTCTATTCATGTCATGATGGTCAGCTATGCCTATAGAAGGCAGCGTTCCTCCACTGTATTTTCAATGTTTTCGATCCCGAGAGGCTTGTCTTCTGGCCCTAACTCTGACAATGTTCTGCTGCTATGCATTAGGTTGTCAGTAGCTGACCATGTTTTTATGCCACCCGTGTGGTTTTCTGTGGCTAATTCCTCTGAAGTGGACAGCACAGTTTTTCATCATAGTTTGTTCTTAGTCTAGAAGCTCTGCTGAAACCTATTCCTTTTGAGTGACCCTGCTGGTGCCGGTGCCGTACGTGCCAGCATTGCAGCAACACACAAGCCACTCACCTATGGCAAACTGACAAGATAACAAGGGATTTACAGAGCATGGAGATTAAATAAATATGACGAAAAGATAAATCTCCGAAGCACACCATTCTAGATTTTAAAACATGTGGTATTCCTGTGCTTTGTTATATTCTTTGTCACCATACAGGTTTCACATGAGCACACTGAAGTATTCTGTAATTATATCCTCCTCAATGTGATCCATAGTTTCTTATGATTTACATAGCCCAATGCTAGTGTGTGTCTAATAAAACACAAGTAAACATCTTTATGGTATTCACTGCCATCAGGCAAGATCCATACAACATCAGCAATGATATCCTTTGTTCCATGTTTTTTCCTGAATCCGGTTTGAATTCCTGGCAGTTCCCTGTCAAATGTATAGTTGCAAATCTTGTTGACTGATCCCTAGAAAATTTTATATGCATACATTGTTGTCAGGTGCCATTGAGTTGGTTCGAACTCATGATGGACCCAATGTACTACAGAATGAAACATTACTAGGTCCTGCACCATCTTTGCACATGGCTATCTTCTTTCAAGACAGATCTGTTTTTTTTCCTTTGGTAGTTCATGGTACTTTCAGTATTCATTGCCAGTGCCATAATTCAAATGCATTGTTTTTCCTCTCTCCCTTATTCAATGTCCTACTTTCACATGCATACATTGCAATAGAGAATACCAAGACTTGGGATAGGTACACCTTGGTTCTCAAAGTAACATCCTTGCTTTTCAATAATCTAAAAAATCTTGTGCAGCTAATTCATCTAATGCAATGCATAACTTGATCTCTTGACTGCTGCCGTCATGAGCATTGGTTGGAGATGCAAACAAGACGAAATCTTTTCTCTATTTATCATATTAATTATTGGTCCAGTTGTGGGGGGTTTTGCCATCTTTGTTTTGATAGAAGGTTGAAATCCTTGATCTTCAACAGCAAATGGTTGAAAGTTGTGCAATCTGCATATTGTAGATTGTTACTACACCTTCCTCCAATCCCGATGACACATTCTTTTTCATATAATTCAGATTCTTTGATTATTTGCTTAGCATACATATTAAGTAAGTTTGGTGAAAGAATACAACCTTGACCCATATCTTTATTGATTTCAAACAATGCAGTATTCCCTTGTTCTGTTGAGTTCAAACAATGGATATTTAGTACTTCATTTCTATGTCACAAAGGCTCTGCTAGGTTGGGAATATGACAGGGAATTACCCAAAGGAACATGAACACAATCTAATAAAACAGGAAGTTTCTCATGAGAGCTGATTAAGTTAGTTTGCCAGTAAATGTACAGTCTTGTGAGGCATTTAACCCAAATTTTCACACAAGCTTCTGGCCCCAGAGTCCTCCAAGAACTGTAATTGAAAATCAAATATTTGTTAATGTGCAACAAACAGTAAAGTACAATAGA
The DNA here is from genome assembly GCF_050624435.1 of Tenrec ecaudatus. Taxonomy (NCBI): domain Eukaryota; kingdom Metazoa; phylum Chordata; class Mammalia; order Afrosoricida; family Tenrecidae; genus Tenrec; species Tenrec ecaudatus. The sequence goes on from NC_134532.1 coordinate 116,600,834, forward strand.
ATGTTATACATTTGTCTAAAAGTATCAGCTTATTTTCTCTCAGTAAATATGCATTAGCAAGCATGGTATGCCTGAAAAATTCTTCATGCTGGGGATAAAATTGTCAACATTATAGGCACAATGCCCCATTTGTAACATATACTTTTTGGACTGAAATTCTTTAAAGCTCATGGGTTTTATCTTATTATTTTATTCCGCAATACCTACTTAGAGAATTACTTTGCACATAGTTAAGCATTAAATAAATAGTCTTTGAATGAATGGATGATTAATGACATCTGGCCTCCTATTAGAAGGGTTTTTGGCAAACACAATTGAGTTAGGCCATTTAGTGACAATCAGAGAAGGTTAGCAATCTTTCTCTTGCCCCCATCTCAATTCTTTCCATGCTTTTGTTGAAATGCTCACATTTCACAGAAATGTTGCATAAGATTAAAGGATTTATTTAGGGTTTCAAATCCTTTTTTCCCCTCATTTACCGAGTATTCTATGTAAATCTTAAATTGCTGATGTTTGGTTTTCTCTTAATCCATGAAACTGATTTTATGAAGAAGGCTGAGACATCAGGATTGGAGGAAGGTTTGTTAAAAACCTGCCATATGCAAATGAAATGTTTTTGCTTCTGAAAATGAAGAGTTCTTGAAGTAATTAATAATTTATATCAAGGACTTAAATTTTCATTATGGATTACATACAAAAAATTAAAACATAGTAGACAGTATTTCTTATGACTGAACCAATAAGCAACATCATGACAAATAAAGAAGAGACTGACAGTGTCAAAGATTTTGTTGACAAACAATATCCATAGAAGCAACAGCCAAGTAACAAGATTACACATTGCATTTTGGAAATCTACTGCAAAGATCTCCTCAAAGTGTTAAAAAGTAACGTCACATTGAGACAAGTTATGCCTGACCCAAGCCATGGTATTTTCAACCACCTGATATGTATGTAAACACTGGACAGTGAACAAGGGAGACAAAGAAGAGTTGATTATTTTGAATTTTGATGTTGGTGAAGAATATTGAATATAGCACAGTTTCCAGAAAAACAAATAAATTTGGGAATAAATATAGCCAGAATCTATCTTAGAAGCAAGGGCGGCAAACTTTACATAATATTTTGTGAATGTCAGTGAAAAAGAGCAAATTCCCTAAAGGTATGCATATTATGGGTACAAGTACGTATTCAAACACAATGATGATTGTGGAAAGGGCCCAGGAACAGGCAGTGTTTCATTCCATTGTATATAGGTTGGCTAACCTGAAAAAAAGTCCGTGCCACTTCAAACCAACAGTTAGCAATACTTTTCATATTTGGAAGAAGGGCAATGACAGTTGCCTCAGAGGGTGACCATAATATTTATGATTAACTTACACACACACACACACACACACACACAATTTGCATGGTTCCCAGTTCAAAAGAAGCATTGTATAAATGATAGCTATTTATACAATGTAATAATTACATTTTACTAAATTGTATTACTAATTACTGAAGCCCAAGACACCATACAGTAGATGGAACCTATATCTGAATTTCATTTCTAAGCAGTTTAGTCTCCAAACCTTTGGATACATTTGCTCCTTTTAGAAAATTTGAAAGATATCAACACAAAGAGGTCATCTTTGGGGGCTTAGGACACTCCTGGTGTTAAACCTACACATTCTTGAATTACCAAGCACCAGAGCCCGGTCTCTAGTTCAGTAATTACCCTTTTCATGCTTATTTCTCTGAACTAGTCTAGGTTTCCTAGCCAAAAAAGAACCCAGCAAAGACTGCCATGCAGGTAGATTGCTATGGGAAATGATTTCATGGGGTGTTAACTTTCTTGCACTTCCAAGCTGTGCTTGCTCTACTAGCTAGGGGTGTCTTTAAATACTGCTTTAGAGGCTCTCAGGCCTGCCAGTATGACGCGAGTTGAAAATTGCCTAATCTTAGGCTGCCATTTATTTTTTCCTACTGTTCTTAAAAAGTTAACAAAAATGGTTACCAATGAAGCATTATCTCTCTTTCACTCCCAGGCTACTCATGTGTGAGTGGCTGGTGGTTCTCAAAATTGTTTTCTGTTGTAGAGTCAGAGAAAACCATAACATATGAGTGATACCTGAGACCTGCTTTCAAGATTCATCCTGTCCAAAGTAGTTGTTGCAGCAACGCCAAGAGTGAACGATATTCTAGAGGAGGGGTGCAGGAGAAGTTAAATATACAAGTTCATTATACATCTTTATTTTAAGCCTATTCTTAAATTTAGCCTTTGGTTTCGGTTATTGCTACAAGTGCTGTAATATACCTGTTCTATCACAGAACCATCGATCATCAGTGCAGAAAGGAATTTATTTTAAAAAACCACTGGTGAATCAGGTCACTTAAGGGACTCTCTTATTACTAAACCTGCAGTCCTGTGGTGACTGGTATGTTTTTCTTTAGGTATCAGGGTCACTGTAAATACTCTAGTCAATACATATTTTGGATATAACCTTTTCCCAGAACATAACCTCAGGCAACTAGTCACAGATACGTTTGAGACGTATTAGGCGACTATTTGTCACATATTCTTGTATTGAAATTGCAAGAACATTTTGAAAGGAACTTGAATTTCCCTTTCAACACGCTCTGAATATGCATATGGCTTTGATTTGGACACTGTAAGGGACAGCACTAGATCTTAATTTTAGTCAAAGTAACAGCATGCTTCACATATAGATTGTCCTGTGTATGTTTATGGATTGTTGTTTTCCGTTGCTTTAAGGTGGCGCTGGCACACGATATACATACGGACAGGAGGAGAAAAGATTGTCTTATCCAGTGCCAGCTTCATGATCACTGATGTACGGGTAAGTAAACAAGCTCTGTTCGTCGAGTTCCAGCTCACACACGTACCTGTGTGACCTTTGAATGGATGCTCAAATCGCTAGCTGATCTTTCCATCATTTTTTAAGCAAGAGCAAAGTTTATGAAGACAATTTTATGGAATGAATGAGGGGCCAGTCTTGAATTTATCACCATTCTCCAGAGAGCAAGGTCTGATCAAAACATTTGGTTTCAAGGGAATCAACTGGATGATTTAAGTTCAAGGACGATAGGTCAACTCAGAAGGTCGTGGTGATTGTTTTGGGAGATTCCCAAAGAGAAATCTTGTGATATTGTTCTCAAAAATCACAGGGCAATAAAAAGGGCTAATTATGAAGGTTTTAGAGAAAATTATAAACTGCATTGAGAAAAAGAACAGTAGCAAGGGCTATTCTATGAAAGAATTTAATTGAAAAACCTTACCCTGTCCAATCTTTAGTCCTAGTTTTGCCTCTTCAGATTTCTTTTTGTTCCCAAACGTAAAGAAATGTAAAAGGAACGAGGCTTGAGTCCTCATGGGAGGCCAAGACGGCCAGTTTGAATGATGTAAATTGAAGAGTGTAGAATTCTTTGGGGAAGTATTAGAGAGATGAAAGCCCTACTGATAGAAGGGTATGTTCTCATTTTTATATTTTTTGTTTAACACGTGGTTCTATGATTTTTATATCAATATTTTAAAAATTACTCTGGTAATTTGAGTTGATTGTGGTGGGTATTGTATTAGTTCATCTTATTGAGGGTTTTTTCTCTTTTTCAGTCATCCTCTACTTTATCAATATGATGTGGAGTTTTTATTGGTCTTTTCTAAGGTCATGTTCAAAATAAGTGAGCCAAAGTCTCATCATGCTCACTCTGAAGGAATATTCCTGTTGCATTTCTACTTATAACTAAAGATTATTTTTGGCAAAGACACTTTGATTTCCTTTCTTCCTTTGTCCACTATAATGATTATAAGCTGCAGTTATAAACCATACCCTGGTCACCGCCACTCAAGATTTCTATATTGTCATTGATGAAACCCAGTGCCAAGTATCTTTTTCCTGAAGAGCAGCTGGCAGTTTCAAACTGCTGATCTTGCAGTAACCTGCCCAACACAGAAGCACTATCCCATCAGGGGTTCTCCCCAGTGACTCGCTGATGCTCTATAAGATTTTTAAGATTTTATATCTGTAAGGAAACAGACAGCATCTTCTTTATCCCAAGGAGTCACTGATGGGTTTGAATCACTTATCTCACGGTGAGTATCCCAACACTTACCCCACATTGTCACCAGGGCTCCTCCTTTTCCAGTTACTTGTTGGCACATGGTCTCAGTTAGAAAATAAAATTCTACTCTCTTAAATAGTTAGAATTCTCTATTCTGAATTAATTCATTACAAACCACTCAAGACTTGGGAAAAAGTGTCATAAATGATAAAGAAATACACACATAAAATCATGCCTTTAATGAGTAATTTTTAATCTATTATGGAAATGTGCAGTCCAAATATAATCCTACACATACATATAAACACATATACACAGCAAAGAATAATTCTTATTTAAGCTATATTAGGCATCTAGCACCAGATGCAATACAATTCTTGCTCCTTATTGTACCACACATTCATTCACTCATTTAATCATTGAAATTTTATTGAGTTCTGTCTGTATATCAGACATTGTTTATGGTTCTGGGGATTAAAATCAGAACAGATATAGCCTTGTTTTTGTCCTGCTTTATATTTCTATTAAAATAAGCATAATTTGTTATTTGTGCCCATGACTAGAATTCAAACTGACTTACTGTATACTATGATATTTAACAGAAGTGAAGCCATGAAAAAAGAAATCCTGTTAGAACCCGGTAGAGACAGATGTGCAAGAATATAATTTCTTTACATTGTAGGAGATTTTCAAAATTTTTCCTTAATGAAGTGGGGAACCAAGCAAGAGGAAAAAGGTGATGAAATGTGCTTCTGCTTCATGCAAATAGTCTCCTACCTTGTGGAACCTGTTTTTACTTCAGTAAAACGACAAAACCCTCGTGTCCATTTTTTAGACGCAGTTCCCAATCCTGGTAAATTACCAATTAAGGCATTGTCCTCATTTCTAAGTTTCACTTTTTTTCCTACTACATTTTCCAGCTTGCGGTTACCTATGGAAGACATTTCATGGACTGGAAATGCCTGGCTTAAGTTGCTTTTCTTCACCAGAAATGCAGAGCAAAACTGATGGTAGCATATGGCCCTATATATTTTTTCTCCTTGCCAGTTCAGTAAAATAAATTTACTTTCAATTTACATATTCTTGTCCACATTTCTGAGCTTTGAAATGTATTTATAATGTCTGTCCTGTCTATCTTTTTTGGAGATTATGCAACAGCTTTGCATGCTGTTTAGGAAAAAAATAAAATAAAACAGGGACTTTTGATTTTAAATATCTTTCACTTCCTAACACATTTTGAAAACTGTACGATATCAGAAAGAGAAAGCATGTGATATCCATAGAAATGTAAAATTATGTAGAATGCATAATAATTGTTCCTATAAGCTAGGTAATAGTATACTCAAATTTAAAACAAATTTACTGCCTACAAAATTCTAAATAAAAATTCCATTAAGTAAGTGTATGCCATCCTTAAAATTCTATCGGAAACTTTAGGCAAAGGCAAAATTTTTATGAGTATAGGAATACTAAGAAATTCAAGGGAGGGATTTTTAAATGAATAAGAAACAGTATCCAGCTTGAAATTTGCTAAAATGGAAATAATATTATTTTCAACCAAAGACTTCTCTATTGTTCTGTAAGAAAAGTTGAAAAGCTCTAAAATAATGTCTCAAAAGACTGGCTTCCCTCGTCGAGTCCACATCAATAATCCTTGAATTTTTATGGAAGTAATATTGAATAGAAGAAGAAATGACCCTGCAAAAATGATACTAGGTGTTCATACTAAGTACTAGGTACTCCTAAGGTATGAGACGTGAACACAAATTGTTTTGCTTGCTTAGTTTATTATGTAGCACAGAGAAAATGTGTCTTTATATATTTATGATTGGGAAGGACTATCAGCTCCCTTTTCTCATTATTTGGCTAAACACCACCATTGCTAAGGTGCTTTGGATATAGACTATTTACAATGTGAGACCTTTCCTTGCCTGTGCCTGGGAAATCATAAGCCAGGTGGTATTAGGCAAAGTTATGTGAGACATTTTAAGATTTAGCACTGTGGTGCTCACAGAGAGAATGTATTCTTCTCAGGACACATTGGAAATATCTGGAGATACCTTTAGTCATTACAAAAGCATGGTGGTGGGGATTTGGAACAGGATGACACACAGTGAGCAGCACATACTGAGGGCTCTTTCATACAGGGTGAGTCTAGTGTCCAGGTGGCCTAGTGGAAGGATTCTGATGAGTGAGAGAAACCTCTGGGACAACATCCTCACACCCCCCCACCACGCATCAGTCCCGAGCCAGAGCCTTTGAGATCTGGAATCTGATCCTTGGGACAACTCAGCTCATCAGGCTGAGCTGCCCCAGCATTCCTCCACTGCTGTTGTGGGCAGCGATTGATCCACCCCACCTCACCCCACCCCACAGGCCGGGTCTCCACACCAGGGGGGTGCTTGCCTGCCCCACTGAGACACACGAGATACACGAGACACGCGGAGCTGTAGCGGGTCCCCTGCAGCAGCTGCCCACTCTAGTGTTCCACTAGGAGAGAAGTTTCCCTTTCCCGCAGTTGCCCTCTCCCCATGTGGCAGTGGTCCGTCCCTGGGCTTGGGTCTCTCCTTCTATTCCACCAGGGCTCTGATAATGGTCATGTAGTCTACCTGTAGCTGGTTAGGTTGCTTGAGAATGGGAGCAATCTAGCCTCATTGTTGCCTGGGACCTTTCCACCGGTGTCCCCCACAGCCCACCTGCTCCCACCAGTTTCTCTCCTGCTCCCCATCAGAGTGCAGCACACTCTCTGAACTGGCAGGCCTGGACACTCCTGTCACTCCTGCTAGCAACATGCCTGCTCCCAGGATGACCCATGCCACTGAAGTGCCCTGCGGTGAGTTCTCAGCACCAGAGAGGGCCCTGAGCTCTCTGCCTGGCTGCCCCAGCCTGTTACAGCTGGCTCAGGAGGCTGGCTGCTTCTGTGTGCTTCCCACCTGCCTACCTGCTTAGCACTCGAGGCCCACAGGGAGCAATGAGCAGTGCATGCTTGATCTGAAGAACACACATTCCCCCACCTAGCCTGGCTTTGGAGCCCTAGATCAGCACCACCTCCTATGGAAATGAAGCCTCTCCCATCTTTGCCTTCTGGTAGACATCTTTAAAAATTAGAGGGAAAACTATTTTTTTTAATTAAACAGGAAATACGACTGCTAAGTGCGCCCTAGGTCAAAGCAGCTCATGGATGTACAGATAGGTTCCAGCCCCAACCCAAGTCACTGAAACTCCTCACCTCTGTTGGCCACAGAACCATTGAGGAACTCTGCCTACACAGCAGTCTGACCCACCTCGATAGTAGGTCATAGGTAGCCCCTGAAAGCATCCTTAACAGTAACACAGAGAATGATCTAAGGGCCTGCTGTTCTCCCAGAAGCATGGGGTCTATCTACAAAATGACAGAGAAAAAAAATCAACAGACCACATCACTCTCAACAAAAAAACCAGAGAGACAGAACACGATAGCAGAGTTAATGACCCTGATAGAAGAATTAGACACAGATCTATCACAGAAAAAAATCTTCAGATGTCTGCTTGGAGTAATACAGGAGCTCAGAGAGGCAATGAGGAATAAGGATGCAATGATAGAGGAGATGAAGTCCACAATAGAGGGGATGAAGTCCATGCACCAAAGGGAAATACGGGTGCTAAAGGATGAGGTAGCAGAAGCCACACACAAAGTTACAGAATTTACGATGAGGCTTGAGGAGGTAGAGAACCATATCAGTAATCTCGAAGACACTCAAATAGACCTCAGCAAGTGAGATAGGCAGTTAGATAGGAATATTAAAGAAGCAGAAGATAACTTGAGAACAATGACACAGGCTATGAAGAGGAATAATATTCAAATAATTGGTTTACTGGAGCAGGACACACCACACAAGTCGACAGCCAACATAGTGAAGGAATTTCTGGAAGAAAACTTTCCCACCTTAATGAGTGAAAATCAGGCACTCATACAGAGAGGACACCAATTAGGCTAAACCCCAAGAAGAACTCACCAATATATATAATAGTAAAATATCCAACTTCGAGGAAAAAGAGAAAATTTTAAGAGCAGCAAGAGAAAGGAAGACAGTCACATACAAAGGAGCTCAGGTAAGAATATGCTCAGTCTTATCAGCAGACAGCGTGAAGAGGAGGAGAGAGCAGAGCAACATCTTCCAAAAGCTGAAAGAAAAAAATGCTTCCCCAAGAATCCTTTACCCTGCCAAATATCCATTAAGATGGATGGCGAGATAAGGCTCTTGCAGGGCAAGGAAAGACTCACAAAGAATATGCTACAAGACACCCAACCCTGTGGAAGATACTGGCTGAATGCCTGTTGCTAGAGGATCAACCTCCACCAAGCACAAGTAGGAGATCACCATAGAGCCCAACTCCTCCAGAAGGCAACATGCCAACCACAATTACCAAGATAATAGGGCTTCATAGGGTAAAGAAGACAAGAAAGAAAACCTCCAGATAAACACAGCACACTGATATGGAGGGGGATAGGAAAACACCCAAAATGCAAGACATGATATGACAGCAATGAATCCACAGATTGTGATAATAACTCTGAATCCAATGGCCTCAATTCATACATTAAAAGAAAAAGGCTTGAAGACTGGCTCAGAAAACACAACCCAGCAATCTGTTGCCTGCAAGAGACACATCTTAAGTGCACAGACAAAAGTAAACTAAGAATAAAAGGCTGGCAGATAGTATACCAGGCAAATGGCAATTTAAAAAAGCAGAGATGGCAATCCTAATTTCTGACAAATTGACCTCTAGGTTCAAACCATAAAAAGAGAGAAGGAGGGCCACTCTATAATGCTCAAAGGATCAATAAACTAGGAACCAGTTAGCATATTGAATGTTTACACACCTAACAATGGAGCAGCAAATTTTGTCAAACAAGCTATTAAAAAGATGAAAAAACACTCCTCAATGCATGAATAACTTCTTTTATTAGATTGGAACTCTATGATGCTCACTCTCCTGACACAACGGCTGGAGCCAAAGTGGGTGAACAAGTAAATGTGGTGAAGAAAGCTGATGGTGCCCGGCTATCAAAAGAGATAGTGACTGGGGTCTTAAAGGCTTGAAGATAAACAAGCGACCATCTAGCTCAGAAGCAACAAAGTCTACATGGAAGAACACACCAGCCTGTGAGATCGAGTGGTCCCGAAGGGATCAGTTACCAGGCATCAAAGAACAAAAAATCATATCACTGACTGCACACCTCCATGATAGGATCGCTGAAGACAAATGGGTGCATAAGCAAATGTGGTGAAGAAAGCTGATGGTGCCCGGCTATCAAAAGAGATAGTGTCTGGGGTCTTAAAGGCTTGAAGGTGAACAAGCGGCCATCTAGCTCAGAAGCAAAAAAGCCCACATGGAAGAAGCACACCGGCCAGTGTGATCATGAGGTGCCAAGGGACCAGGTATAAGGCATCATGCAAAAAAAAAGATATAAGTGTGCGTATGTATGTGTATATGAGTGTATATGTATATATGTATGTGTATATATGTATATATATACCATATTAAATGAAGGGGGAAGTGCAGAGTGGAGACCCAAGGCCCAAGTGTCGGCCAATGGAGATCCCCTCATAGAGGGGTTTAGGAGAGGAGATGGGTTAATTAGGGTGCGAGGTAGTACTGATGAAGAACACAACTTTCCCCCAGTTCCTGGATGCTTCCTCCCCCCAACTACCATGATCCGAATTCTACCTTGCAGGGCTGCATAGGGCAGAGGCTGTACACTGGTACATATGAGGGCTGGTGGTAGAGGGAATCCATGGTGGATGATACCTTCAGGACCAAGGGTGTGAGGGATGATGCTGGATGAGTAGAGGGTGAGTGGGTTGGAAAGGGGGAACTGATTACAAGGATCCACATGTGATCTCTTCCCTGGGAGAGGGACAGCAGAGAATGGGGGGGAAGGGAGACTCCGGATAGGGCAAGATATGACAAAATAACAATGTATAAATTACCAAGGGCACATGAGGGAGGGGGGAAAGGGGAGGGAGGGGAAAAAAAAGAGTACCTGATGCCAGGGGCTTAAGTGGAGAGCAAATGCTTTGAGAATGATTGGGGCAGGGAATGTATGGTTGTGCTTTATACAATTGATGTATGTATATGTATGGATTGTGATAAGAGTTGTATGAGTCCCTAATAAAATGTAAAAAAAAGAAAAGAGGAGAAAAAAATGATTAGGGCAAAGACTGTACAGATGTGCTTTATACAATTGATGTATGTATATGTATGAACTGTGATAAGAATTGTATGAGCTCCAATAAATTGTTAAAAAAAAAGATGAAAAAAGTAATCATGGATTCACTGATCATAGTAGGTGACTTTAACACTCTGCTATCAGAGAAAGACATATCAATTGGAAAGAAGATAAGCAAAGAGGTTATAGAGGTAAAATGCAATTAGGCAACTGGGCCTGATAGACATCTGTAGAGCTTTCCATTCAGAAGCAAAAAAAATCACATTCTTCTTAAGCCCACATGGCTCATTTTCAATAACAGATCACATGCTGGGACAAAAGTCAAGTCTGAGTAAATTCAAAGCCATAGAGATTATTCGGATCTCTTTCTCGGATCACCATGTCATAAAGCTGGAGATTTATAAAAGGACAACCAGGAAAGCAAACACTATCAATTGGAGGATGAATAACAATCTGCTGCAAAATAAATGGGTACAGGCCCAGATTAGAAAGGATGTTAGGAAGTTTTCTAGAAAGTAATAAGAATGAGAATACATCAAAACTTATGGGATCTTGTGAAGGCGGTAATCAGAGGCAGCTTGGTATCAATAAATGCATTTATGAAAAAAGAATAGAAGCTTATGACTGATACATTATCACAAAACCTCCAAAAACTAGAACAGAGTTAACAGAACAACCCCTCCAATAGCACACAAAAAGAAATAATACAAATCAGGACAGAGTTAAACCAGTAGGAAGACAAGAGTATGGTGCTAAAGATAAATGCAGCAAATAACTGGTTGTATGAAAGGATCAAGAGAATTGACAGACCGCTAGTGAACCTAACCAAGGAAAGGAATGAGCAAACATCAACAGCCAGGTTGATGGATGAAACAGGAGTAATTGCAACAGATCCCAATGAGGGTAAAAGGATAAGCAGAAAGTACTATGAAGGATTATTCTAATGAATTCAGAAAAGTGAAAGACATGGATAAATACTTCAAAAAACAGTCCCTCCCTAGATTATCTTTGAGGATGTCAAGAACCTCAACAAACCTCAATGAAAGAAGAAATAGAGAGGGTTATCAAGAAAGTAAGAACAGAAAAAGCCCCTGGGTGAGATGCTTCACAGATGAATTCTACCAAGCATTTAGGAAAGAGTGGACACCGATCCTCCACAAAGTAATCCAGAGCATAGAAAACTCATACTACAAAGCCAACATAACATTGATAACCAAACAGGGCAAATACCCCAGAGGCATAGAGAACTACAGACCGATATCTCTAATGAACATAGAGGCAAAAATCCTAAACAAAATATTGGCTAATAGTGTACAAAAGTATATAAAACATATCATCCACCACGACCAGGTAGGATTCATTCCAGGGATGCAGGGATGGTTTAATAACTGAAAATCCATCAATATTATACACCACCTCGATAAAAAAGTATAGGAACCAAATGATAATATCCACAGACACAGAAAAAGTATTTGACAACATCCAACACCCATTCCTAATTAAGACACTCAGAAATATAGGAGTGGAAGGTAAATTCCTCAAGCTAATACAAGGAATCTACAAAAAGTCAACAGCCAACATCATAGACCATTGAGAAAAGATGAAGCCAATCCCACTGAAAAAGGGTATAAGACAAGGATCCCCTTGTCCCACTTCTATTCAATATTGTACTGGAGGTCCTAGCTAACAATATAAGACAGCAGACGGACATTAAAGGTATCCAAATGGGAGAGAAGGAGGTGAAATTATTGCTATTTTCAGGTGACATGATCTTGTACATTGAAACCCCCCAAAACTCCACAATAGGAGTATTTACAGCCATAGAGGGATATGGAAGAGAGGCAGGATACAAGATCAGCAAACAGAAGTCAATAGGCTTGCAATACACTTTGGGCAGGACCATGGAAGAGATCAAGAAGACAGTACCCTTCACGACAAAAAATTAAGACCTATACAAGGAAAACTATAAGACCCTACTACAGAAAATCAAAAGCGACCTCCACGAATGAACGAATATCCCATGCTCATAGACTGGAAGGCTCAATATAGTAAAGATTTCAATATTCCCCAAAGCACTTTATAAGTTTAACAGTATTCCAATTCACATACCAACAACCTTTTTAAATAATTTGAAAAACTGACCACCAATTTCTTCTGGAGAGGAAAGAAGCCCAGAATTAGCAGAGAACTCCTCAAGAAGAAGGACAAAGTCGGAGGACTTGCTTTACCTGATTTTAACATCTACTACACAGCTACAGTGGTCAAAACAGCATGATACTGGCACAATGACAGACACTCACACCAGTGGAAAAGAACAGAAAGCCCAGGAATAAAACCATCAGCATATAGACAGCTGATCTTATGGTCCCCAAAGCATCAAGTGGGAAGTGGATGCCCTTTTTAACAAGTAGTGCTGGAAAGAATAGATATCCTCATTAAGAAAAATGAAAAGAAAAAAAGAGAAAAGATATTTACCTCATCCATGCACAAGAACAAACTCAAGGTGGATCACAGACCTAGAAGTAAAACCCCAAACCATCAGAACCATCAAGGAAGGAATCAGGACAAACCTAGAATTATTGGCCCAGGGACTTCATAGGCTAACTGCAGTAGGGAAGGGTACACACACAGGTGAACTAGAAATTGACAAATGAGATCTAACAAGAATAAAATACCTGTGTTCCTTGAAAGGCTTCACCAAGGGGGCAACAAAGCAACCCACAGACTGGGAGAGGATTTTTAGTAATGACACATGAGACAAAGGGCTTATCTGTCGATATTTAAAGAAAATGGAAATTGTTCTACCTTATGACCCAGCCATCCATCTACTGAGCATATACCCAGAGGAGGTAAGAAATTTATTGCGGTGCAATTCACAATTGCAGAGTTGGAAGCAACCTAAATTTCTATTGATAGACAAGTGGATTACTAAACTCTGGCACATACACACAATGGAGTACTATGTAGCACTAAAAAGCACGGACAATCATATGAAACATGTTGTTTTATGGGAAGAGTTAGAAGGAATTATGTTAAGTGAGGTAAGCCAATCTCAAAAGGACAGGTATAACACCAGTCCTCTGAGGTGAGTACAATCAGCACAGCAGGGATAGAAGAAAAGACACTTATCTCACAATGCACGGTGGAAGCACAGGCAGTCCGGGGGAGGTCAGACCAAACCCAGGGAGGTTCATGTCAGTCCAACATAAAGAAGGGGAAATGGGGAAGGAAGGGGGCATATGGGGGTGAGGAGAAACTGAGATGATGACAGCGGGGAAGAGGGCATTAACCCACCCAGTGGAGAGTATTGGTTGTGTCCCCACAGAATTGGAATGTACATACAGACCCTACCATGACACATCAAACCAGGAGGACAACATAACACATGGAGGAATGCATAAAAAGACTGGACTTCAGGGCCAGGCCCAACCAGAACCAGCCTGACCCTCAACCTGGAAGTGTGTGCCACAGAGAACGACACTAGACCTTCTGGTGGGGGAAAGGAACTGCCCTACCATATCCAGACAGAAGCAAACCAAGAGGGAAAAAGAGAAAGGGGCCGTCGGTCTAGACTCCATATGGGCACAACAACCCCAGAGGATGAGGCCCTTGCATGGAGCTGCTGGGACACAGAGAGGACTGTGGGACTGCCAACATCTCAAGACATTTGTCCTGTAACTGGAGCACACGGAGACAAGGGACAATAATGGGGACACATGCAGGGAAACAGTGGGGAATGGAGCATAACAAATCAGCAATTGGAGTAAAGTTAAGCCACAGAGAGCCCCCAAGGAGCCCTAAGAATGGACTTCGGGCAATGAGGGGCAGCTCCCGGGTCTAGCCTCAGGATCAGGGGAGAAGGTTTCATGGAGATCAGCCAACAGACCTGGACCTATGTAGGGTTTTTTTTTTCTTTTCTCTCATCTTTTTCTCTTTCCTTTTCTTTCTTCAACCATATGTTTTCTTACTGTTCAGACTAGGACATGGATGGTTTGCCTAATAATATGGGTTGGACCATGGAAGAGAAACCCATGGAGAAGGCAATGGGTCCAATGGCCCTAGAAGGTAGATGGGGAAGAAGGAGGTGGGGAAAAGGGTGTGGTGAGAGGACAGCATAATGGACAGGGGAACAACTAGAGAAGCAGAAACAACAACTAGGAGAGACTAGAAATCCTGTGAGTAATAGAGCAACACCAGGCTAATGGAGAGGAACACTAGGAGGTGGAACCAGGGGGAAAGTGATGATGGGGCAAGAAGAGGCAAAGGCAACAGTGGCAAGCTCTGGGAAGCAAAGGCATGGATAGGAAGAGTAACAGAGGTGTGCACTTATGTAAATACATTAATCCATAACAATAGTGGTATTGGCCTACGTACCTATATTTATAAGGCAATACACTAAAACTGCAGATGGGTCTTGGGCCTCAGCTCATACCTTTCCTGAATACAAGGACACTTTGTGCTAACAAATTGGCATTCTGTGATGCTCAGCCTCAACCCCCTACATAATCGCTGAAGACAAAATGGGTTCATAACCAGATGTGGTGAAGACAGAGGATGGTGTCCAGATATTAAAAGATAATAGTGTCTGGGGCCTTAAAGGCTTGAAGTCAAACAAGCGGCCATCCAACAGTGAAGCAACAAGCCCACATGGAATAAGCACACCAGCTGGTGAGATCATGAGGTGTCATCGAGACTGGGCAATGGGCATCAGAAGACTCACAACAAACAGTAAACAAACAAACAAACAAACAGACAAAAATGCATTGGTGAAAATGGAGGGTGGTTGGAGTGGAGACTCAAAGCCCATCTATGGACAATGGGACATCCCCCCACAGAGCGGTCACAGGGAAGGCATGAGTCAATCAGGGTGCAGTAGAGCACAGTAGGTCACACAAAGTACTTCGGTTCCCTGTAGGCCTCCTGACCCCTGCTATCATGACCTCAGTGCCCTTCCCAATCTAGACTAGACAGGAGCATGTACACACACATGCATAGGCAAGAGATAAAACTCACAAAACATGGAACCCAGGAACGGAAATGGGAATAGAGATACCAAAAGGGTAGGGGGAAGTGGGGGAAAGTTGGGGATGGAGTGGGGCACCAATCACAACGAATGGCACATAATGACACACCCCCAGCCAGGGAGAAGAACATATAAACCAGAGGGGAAGGGAGACAGGGGTCAGTATGAGATTTCAAGATAATTAACAATCTACAATCTATCAGGGTGCCACAGGGATGGGGGCGGGGGAGGGAGGGAGGGAAAAAAGAGGAGCTGATCCCAAGGGCTCAATAGAAAGTAAATGTCTAGAAAAGAACAATGGAATATGTGCACAAATATGTCAGATACAATTGATGTATGATTTGTAACAAGAGTTGTAAGAGCTTCCAATAAAATTAATAATAATAATAATAATAAAATATGATAATAAAGAAAAAAAATAAACCAAAAAGCATGGTGGTAAAGCGAGAGAGCGGGACTAATAGAATCTTGTGGATTGAGGCTATGGACAATTCACAGAATAACTTCTACAAAATGAATTTTTGGTTCAAAAATGTTGAGAAATGTTGGTGCATAGTTTTGTTTTTCACACATTTTAATGTCCACCATGGTCATGTCAAATACAAACAGCTTTTGTTGCCAAGTAATAATGAAAAAGGAGCAATCATGGGTTAGGCCTTGGGCTGGTAACCACAAGGTTGGGAGAAAGATGAGGCTCTTTGCTTTGGTAAAGGTTACTGGCTCAGAAAACCTATTCAGAGCCATATAGATTTGTATCAACTTGAGAGCAGTGGGTTTGGTTTCGCTTATTTGTAAGTTAATTTTTTTTCATATTTAAGTCATTTTATTGGGGGATCGTATAACTCTTATCACAATCCATACATCAATTGAATCAGGCATGTTT
Organism: Tenrec ecaudatus; assembly: GCF_050624435.1. Taxonomy (NCBI): domain Eukaryota; kingdom Metazoa; phylum Chordata; class Mammalia; order Afrosoricida; family Tenrecidae; genus Tenrec; species Tenrec ecaudatus. Next base: position 116,617,019 of record NC_134532.1, read on the forward strand.
GTACATATGTTGCCTTCATTCTTTTCTAGACATTTACTTTCTATGAACCCTTGGAGTCAGCTCTTTACCCTCTCTCTCCCCTCCCCACCTTCATAGCCCCCTGATAGAGTGTACATTATTATTATTTTCATCTTTCACACTGACCGCTGTCTCCTTTCGCCCATGTTTTCTGTTGTTCTCCCCCCGGTAGAGGGGTGTATGGTTATGTGTTAATCATTGTGATCGGTTCCATTTTTCTCCCTTCCTCTCCCCCTCTTTCCCCTACCCTTCTGGTATCATTATTCCTACTCCTGTTCCTGGATTCTGAGTATCATTAGCTCCCATCCATTTCTATACCTGTGTCCATGTTCCGGTCTAGTCTGAATTGAGAAACAGCACTGGGATCATGGTAGTGGCGGGTGAGGAAGTCTCAAGGAACCAGAGGAAAATAGTGTGTTTCATCGGTGCTTTCCAGCACCCTGGTGACTCATCCCTTCCCTGTGACCCCTCTTTGGGGACATTGTTCCATTGTACAGATGGACTTTAGATCTCTGCACCTGCCCCCCCATTCTCAACAATATGTTTTTGTTTGTTATGTGTCTGCTGATGCCTATTACCTGGTCCCTATGACTCCTCATGATCACACCAGCAGTGTGCTTCTTCCATGAGGCCTGTTGCTTCACTGCTGAATGGTGGCTTCTGTAACATCAAACCCTTAAGACCCCAGATGCTATATCTTTTAATAGGCAGGTACCATCTGCCTTCTCCACCACATTTGTTTTTGCACCCGTTTTGCCTTCAGAGACTGTGTCGGGTCATAGTCAGTGTGCCTATCTATATAGGACAGGCATGGGAGACATGCCTGAGGAGAGATCAGCGGGGCCAATGGTCCCACGTACCTGGGAGGTGAGGGTGGTGGGGGGAGGGGCTGGGGAACAGGCTGTGCCATGGACAGGGGAGTTATTGAGTCAATAGCAAAGAGGAGATAGGGATCCGAGGCGGGAGTTGGGGGGTGAGGGGGGGTCAGAGCAACAGCAAACTAGCTAAGGGAAGATATCAAGAGGTGGAAATAAGGGGAGAGTGACGGTGAGGCAGGAGGAAGGTAAAAGGAAAGAGAGTAAGGACTAAGGAAGCAAAGCAATGGATAGAGGTATAAACATAGAGGTGTACATATATAAATACATTAATATACAAAAATAGAGGTACTGACCCATGCACATATATTTAAATGACAATACAGTGAGGTAGGGGGTGGACTTTGGGCCTCTGCTCATACCCTCCCTCAATACAAGAACACTTTGTTCTAACCAATTGGCAGTCTGTAATATGTTTTCATACTATGCCAGCATTGACTAGAATCTTTGCCTTCTTTACTGAGCTTCGCGTATTCTTCAAGCTTTTTCTGAATCTTTCGCCATTCTAGACCCCTGTAGTGGTGTAGTTGGTATGTGTTGGGCTGTAACTGCAAGAGCAGCTATTCAAACTCAAAGGCTAGGTTATCAGCGCACAGAGATGTACAGCCTCGATGCTGCCCTATATGGTGACTATGCATTGGAATCAACTCAATGGCAATGAGTTTATTGGAGAGTTAAAGGATCTTGGTGGCTCGGTGAATAATTGTTTAGCCAGCAGTTCAAACCCAGGAGAACATTGGGGCAGTCTGCGTCTATAAAAAATTATAACCTCAGAAACCCTAAGGAACAGTTCTACTCTGTAGTAATGGGTGTTTGAGGATTAGAAAGTCATAGGTAGGAAGGTAGAATTTAGAAAAAAAATATATAAGGTAGGATGGTGAAGTTATAAGAAAGTCTTATATTCAATTTATACTTAGAGCTATGGAAAGACCAGCTTAAAAGATGCAATAAGGAAGTAGCATTGTTGCATGTTGCTCAAACACTGAGGTTTAGTGACAGTATCATGAAGCTTGGGATCTCAAAGACAGTCGTGTATCTGATTGAGCGGAAGGCCTTTTTATGAAAGATGAAGCAGATGTTCTGGATTGTGAGACATGGAGACAGAGATTTGTAATCTTGAAAGATTATACATTGTTATTGTGGAATTGTGCATTCTGATCTTATCTTAAAATTCTCCTAACAATAAACTGCATTATTTCTATTTTAGGTAGGAAGATAATTAATGGTGATCATGTCATGAAGCTATTTTTTCTCATCATTTTCACTAGAATACGCATATGATAGCATACAAATACAGAAAGGAAGACAAGAATAATGCGAGTTAAGAGTCCATTTTGCTCTGCGAATTCTTTCAGAAGGATGGCTTCCCCTTCTGATCTCAGTGGCAAAAAATACATGTGTTCTCCCTTCAGACTTAGAAGGTTTTTTCTCTCTCAACCCTTTTGATCATTGCCAACTCCTCAACATATACACTGAAACAGAGACACAATGCATGCAAGGTAGCCAGTGGAGTGTTTTTATTTTAAATTTTACTTTAAAATTTCTCTCAGCTACTTTCTTTGGTAGTAACATGCTTCAAAAAATTAATGCAGCCAATTTGCCTGAAGAAATGCTTCATGTCCTGAGGACTTTCTGTCTTGCATAGAGAGCTGAAATTTGGCATCATACAGCTCAGTCCTAGCCAAGAAATTAAAGGATTTCCTATTCCAATAGCTAGCTGTATTAAAAGATGTTAGCCTAATAGGAATTCATGTGTACAGTCAATAACACCTAGGGCTGATAGGAAACCAGACGTGTCAGAGAATTCTCTCAAAAATCTCTGCAGCTGCTCTGTTTCTGCTGGAAAGTAAATAACAAATATATTGACATGCAATTTCCTTAGAAGAGCAGATGCACTGATCAGTGCTGGCCCAGGTTTGCCGCCTGGCCGAGATGGGAGTTAGGTGTGACAGCCTGACTTGATGCCACATACGCTGATGTCCTTGTTAGTTTAATTTGCCAGGGAAGACCTCGGCTCTCCCATGTTGAATTCTCTAGACACTCTTCTAATCTGCCTGTGAAATTATATGTCATTTTGGGGGTGATAATGTGTACCTTTTACTCATTCTATTATCATTCACAATTCCCAAGTCAAAACATGAAGAGATCTATCGGGAGTGGGGCGGGAGGAGGGGGGGGGGTGGAACAGGAAGGAGGCACTTAACTCCTTTGCCCTCACACTCCTTCTCTTTTTCCCTTAACTAGGCAATGAAAATATTTTTGCATAAACAAACTTCCAATCATAAGTAATCATGTGAAAGCTGACAAAAGTATGTGATCCTACAGTATGAAAATACTAATCAAAGCAGCTTGTCAATTGTTAAAGTTAATGATTTAGATATGCAGCACTCTGACTAAATTTTAGTAGGTAATTACATAATTATGCACAGGTTATAACAATCAAAAATAGCAATTGCCTCTTCAGTCTTTAAACTATATCAGGGTGGTGCAATCCTATTCTGTAAATGACTGCATAGTTCATGATGTTTGTGAACATGGGCATGGTAGAGCCATGTCTTTTAGGATGCATCTCAAATAATTTGGATTCAACTCTTGGTAAGTTAAACATCAGAAGGGACTTGTCCGTGTGCATTCATATTTCAGTGGAAAACACTGTACTTACAGGTCTCTAATGCTTCTGTACTGGTAGGCTCAGGGCCAGATGTTTCTTTCTGTTGTACATAGGTTTGTTATGGGTCCAAACCAGCTCCGAAGCACCTAACAACTAACAACCACCCTTCTGTCCACCGTTTGTCTATCAATTTGTCATACTGTAGTTACTTGTGTGTTGCTGTGATGCTGTGAACTTTGTCACTGGTGATTCAAATGTGAATAGGGTCACTCAAAGAGCACAGGATTCAGCAGAGCTTCCCAACTAAGAAGAAGGAATAGGTAATACACTTCAGAAGAATTAGCCACTAAGAACCGTATGAATCACACTGGAGTATTTTCATATACATAAACCTCATAAAGAGTGGCAGAACATTGTTAGATAGTGCCAGACAATGAGCCCCTCGGGTCAGAAGGCAGTTAAAATATGACTGAGGAAGCGCTGGCATCGCAGAATAGAGTGCACCATAATGACACAGGTAGAGTAAAATCTGTGAGAATAAAGCCTTTGGGACCTTCATTTGCTGATGGGACATGACTCGAAATAAGAAGAAAGAGCTGCAAGCATTTATTAATAATTTGAACTTGGAAAGTACGAAGTATTCATCTGTGAATTTTGGAAGTCTTCAACAATGAAATGACATGCATAGAAACTGTAGGTGTTTGTCAGCTGAAATGGACTGGTATTGACCACATTGAATCAGAAAGTCATGTATGGTTTACTGTGCTAGAAATGACAGATTCAAGAGGAATGGCATCACAGTCATCTTCTAAAAAGACTTTTCAAGATCCACTTGTACAATGCTATTTGTGATAGAGTAATCTCTATCTGCATACAAAGAAGCCTAGTCAATAAACTATTATTCAAATTTATGGGTCAGCCATTAAAGCAAGTGGTGGAGATATTGAAGAGTTCTACCATCTTCTGTTGGAAATGGACCAAAGTCAGTCAAGATGATTTTTAGCAGTTGGAAATCAAAGCTGAAAACAAAGATGAAAGAACATTTGTTGGCAATAGAGTCTTGGAGATAGAAACAAAGCTGAAGATCGCGTGATAGAATTTTGCAAAATCAATGAAATGTTCATAGCAAATACCTTATTTCAACAACACCAAAGGTGATTATGCATGTGGACTTCTCTAGAGGGAATGTACAGAAATCAAACTGTTGGAAGATATGCTGGAGAAGCGTGATATCAGCAGATTAAACCATGCCAGGTGTGGACCATGGAATTGCTCATATGTAAGTTCAGGATGAAGCTGAAGAAAATGGAAACAAGTTCACAAGAACCATAATATAACCTTGAGTCTATCCCACCTGAATGTCAAGAAAACCTTAAGAACCGATTTGATACCTGGAACACTAATGATACAAGACCTGATGAACTGTGTGATGGCATCAATAACATCAGACATACAACCTGAGTTAAAAACAAAACTCAGAAAGCTTTGGGGAGAAATTAATACCATCAATAAAAAGCAAACTATCATTAAAAAGAAAGAAAATATCAAAGTGGATGTCAGAAGGCACTCTGAAGAAATGGTAATATAAAAGAGTTCAAGAGAAAATTTCAGAGGCCAGCTTAAGGAATATTATCAAAGTAAAATATTGTAAGGAACTGTGCAAAGACCTAGAATTAGAAATCCCCAAAGGAAGAACACTCTTGGCACATCTTAAAGAGAAAGAAGTAAAGAAAAATATAAGCCTTACATTTCAATATTAAAAGAGCATGTGCAAACTATTGAAGGATGTAGGGAGCACTGAAAAAAAGATGGAAAGACTCCACACAGTTACTGTGCCAAAAAGAACTTGTCAATATGCCGCAGTTTCAGGAGGTAGCATATGAGCAGAACGAATGGTGCTGAAGGAAGAAGTTCAAGCTGCACTGAAAGCATTAGCCAAAAAACCAAGACTCCAGGAATTGATGGAAGACCAATTGAAATGTTTCAACCAGCTGATAAAGCTCTGGAAACACTCACTCATCTATACCAAGAAATTTGGAAGACAATTAGGTGGCTAAGTGATGGGAAGAGAACCATATTTGTACCCATTCCAAAGAAAAGTGAGCCAACAGAATGTTCAATTGTAGAACAATATCATACGAAAGTAAAATGTTGCGGAAGATCATCTAACAACAGTGTATCAGTTCATTAACAGAGAGCTGCACAAGTTCAAGCTGAATTCAGAAAGGACATAAAACAAGGGATATCGCTGCAGATGTCAGATGGATCTTGGCTGAAAGCAGAGAGTACAACAAAGATGTTTGTATTTTATTTACTACATCAAGACATTTGACTGCGTGAATCATAGCAAACTATGGACGGCCGTGAGAAAGATGGAATTCCAGAACACTTGGTGGTGCTCATGTGGAGCTTTCACATGCATCAAGAAGCAGTTGTTAATTAGAATGAGGGAATTATGCATGGTTTAAAATGGAAAAGTGAAGAAAGCAAAAGGTCATTGAAAAGATGGGAAAGAAAGACAAGACAAAGTGGATGTCAGAGGAAACTAAATTATGTTCTTGATTCGAGAGTAGCTAAAGAAAATGGAAAAAATGATGAAGTAAAAGAGCTGAAGAGGCAATTTCACAGGACAGCCCCAGAAGACAAAATCAAATATTGTAATGAAATGTGCAAAGACCTGGAATTGGAAAATCAAAAAGGAAGGACACACTAAACATTTATCAAGGTAAGAAAAAAAAAACCGAAAAAAAAGTTCAAGCCTCCGATTTCAATACTGAAAAATTCTATGGGCCAAATATTGAATGAAAAAGGAAGCGCCAAAAGAAGCGGAGTGAAGTACCAGGCTCTATATGACAAGATGAAAGTGGGCTAAAGGGACGCTCAAATTATAGCGCAACATCAGTGGCGCATGAAAGTAGATTTTTGCGAAAGGTCTTCCAACAGCAGTTACTGCAGTACATTGACAGGGCCCGAGGCTCAAGACAGATTCAGAAGAAGACATTAAAAAAGGGATCAACAGAAACGTGCTTGAAGGGAGAGAGAGGATGGTGTATGATATTAAAACAATAATTTATGATTTATCAAGGGTTCATGAGGGTGAGAGGCATGGAGGGAAGACAAGAAGAGCTCATACCAAGGGCTCAAGTAAAAGAAAAATGCTTTGAAAATGATGATAGCAACATATGTACAAATATGCTTGATACAATTAATGTACGAATTGTTATAAGAGCTTCAAGAACCACATATATACAGATGACACAGTCGTGCTTGCTGAAAGTGAGGAGGACTTGAAACACTTGCTGATGGAGTGCAAGGATTGAATATTCAGTATGGAGGAGAAGTCAGTGTAAAGAAGATCAAAATCCTCACAACTGAATCAACAATAGGTTACATTATGATAAATAGAGAAAAGATTAAATATGTCAAAGGTTTAATCTTGCTTGTATCATCAATTCACAAGGTTGCAGCAGTCAAGAGATAAAGGGTAAATTTCATTTCATTGGGTAAATCTCTGCAGAAGACCTCTTTAAAATGGTGAAAAGCAAGGATGTTGTTCAAGAACTAACATCAGTCTGATACAAGCCATGGCATTTTCAATCAGTTCATATGCATGTGAAAGTTGGGTATTGAATAAGGGAGACCAAATAGAATTGATGCATTTGAATTATAGTGCTGGTGAAAATATTGAAAATACCATGCATTGATAGGACAGACAAATCATTCTTGAAAGAAGTACAACCGGAATGCTCCTGGCTTCCACTCATGTACTTTGGACATGTTATCTAGATAGACCAGTCCCCCTGTAGAAGTCTATTGTGTTACACAGGGTTCTCTAGAGAAACAAAACCAGGACACTTATGATTATGGTGAAGCAGGTCTTGAAGGAACCTCAAGCTTTATTGACACAATCCATGGGTTGGGTGTCCCACATGTAGTGTAGCTCATATGTTAAGGCAAAGAACTAGCTAAGTCAACTGCACGATAGTCCCGTCACCAGGGAGTAAGAGAGAGAGAGAGGTAGGGCTTGTCAAGCCATTTATTTCTTTGCCCTCCAATCAAACAGCGACCTTATTAATCCCACATGTTCTTATTGACCAGGTTGACACAATAAACCTACCTATTACAAACCTCAAACTGTTAAAACCGAGAGGCAACACAAAATACAAGGCCCTCCACAAGATGGATTGACACTGTGGAAGCCACCGTGGGTTCAGACATTGTGAGGATGGCATCGGACAGGGCAGTGTATTGTTCTTTTTCATATAGGGTCCCTGGGAGTCAGCATCAACTAGATGGCACTGAACAACAACAACATAGCTTGAAGAACTAGTCGACATGCAGTCGTTTCAAGAGATAACACATTATCAAGAACCAATGGTACTGAAAGAAGAAATATATACTGAACTGAAGGCATTAATAATAAGTAAAGCTCGAGGGATTGCCAGAATAACAGTTGAAATGTTTCAACAAGCTGATGAAGCACTGGAAGCATTCACTTCTCTATGCCAAAATTTTGGAAGATTGTTAATTGACCAACTAACTGGAAGAGATCCATATTTGTACTATTCCAAAGAAAAGTGACCCAACAGAATGCAGAAGTTACCCTAGACTATCAGTAATTTAACATTGAATCAAAACTTTGCTGAAGATTATTCAACAACAACTCGAATAGTATATTGATAGGGAGCTGTCAGAAATCCAAGCTGGATACAGCAAGTGATGTGGAACAAGGGGGTCATAATTGGTGATGCCAGATGGATCTTGACTCAAAGCAAGGGATACTAAACAAAATGTTTATTTGTGTTTTATTGATTTTTCAAAGGCATTCAACTATGTGGATTATAAAAAACTATAAGTAATCTTGAGAAAAATGGGAATTCCTGAACCCTTGATTGTGCTCATGAAGAACCTATACATGGCTCAAGAGGAAATTATGTGAACAGAACAAAGGAACACTGCGTGGTTTAGCATCAGGAAGGGTGTGCATCAGGTTTGTTTCCTCTCACCATGTTTATTCAATCTGAATGCTGAGCAAATCATCAGGAAAGGTGAAATATATGAAGATGAGTGCAGCATGTGGATTGGAATCATATACTTCCAATATGCGATGACACAATTTTACCTACTGAAAGTGAGGAGGACTTGGAACACCTGTTGAAGATCAAGGATTGCAACTTTTGGTATGGATTACTACTCAGTGTAAAGAAAACAAAAATCCTCGCAACTGGAAAAAGCGACAACATCATGAGAAATGGAGAAAAGATGGGAGCTTTCAAGGATTTCATCTTACTTGGACCCACAACCAATGCTCATAGGAGCAGGCAGCTAGGATATCACGCAACATACTGCATGGGATAAATCTGCTGCACCTATTGTGCACCATGTTTACGTGTTTGTAACTGGTCCATGCAGTGCTGCATGATTCGTGCTTGCTTCTGCCAAAACCGCACCCAGTGGGGAAAAAAAATTTTTTGAAGAACAAAAATGTTATTTGGAGATCTAATGTGTTCCTGACCTAAGCCATGATAGTTTATATCACGTCCTATACATGTGAAAGTTGAACATTGATTAAGGAAGACCATTTGAATTATGGTGCTGTAATGAAGTATTGTAAACAATATGGATTGCCAAAAGAACAAACATCTGTGTTGGAAAAGATGGTGAGACTTCATCTCATGTAATCTGGAAATGTTGTGAAGAGAGACCTGTCTCCGGGGAAGGACATCATGCTTAGTAAAGGAGAGGGGAAGTAAAAGGTAGAAAGGCCATCAACAAGATGGATTGACACATTGGCTGCAACAATGGGTTCAAACACAACAATTGTGAGGATGGTGCAAGATCAGGTAGTGCATTGTTGTGTTGTACACAGAGCTGTTATAAATTGGAACGGACTAGATGGCCTCCAATAACAACAGCAAAATATACAAATAGAAATAGATTTTCTCTACAGTGTTCTAGACCAGTCAATATTTTCTGCCCATAAAGTAATCAAATATGCCAGGCTTCTAACTAAACTTAACCTGGGAAAACAGAATCTGAGGTACAATGTACATTCCAACGCTTTATAATGGGGTAAATTTAGAAACAGCGAGAACAGAACAAAAGGAGTTATTATGAAGGGAGGGACAACGAGAAAGCAAACATAATATGTTATTGACTTGGCACCGAATTCAAAGTAAAGCATAAACATTTACTCTGTCTTTCAGGATTGCTCTGGAGAGTCATCTGAAATCATGGCTCCTTGGGCAGCCTATAAAGAGGAGAGAGGAGGAAGAATCTATCTTCTTTTGTTGATTACTGATTAAAATGCACTCAAAAGACCTTTAACTCCCTCACACTTCAATGAGTGTTAACAAGACATGAATTATGTTGGCATAATGTGGAGCTAAAGAAATAAGTAAAATGACAAAGCCCAATCTGTATTTGGGAAATGGGGGTGGGGCGCCTGCAGAAGGAAGGAGCTGCTCATGGAGTTTCAGAAACAAAATTTCTAGCCAGAGGCAATATTGTTGTATGCTTCTGTGAACAAAAAGGACCTCTCACCTTAAGTGCTGTATTTAATTTACCAACCCAATCATCTTTTCCCCAGAGAGGTCTAGGTCAATTGTAGTCTACTCCCGTAAACATTAGCAATCGTTAAAGCCCACAGAGCGTCACTATGAGTCAGGATTGACTCCCTAGCAGTTAGGGGGGTATAATTGGAGTTTAAGACATGGTGAAGGCAATGCAATCCCTCTGAGTGGCCTTACTTACCATGGAACACTGCGAAATGAACGGTGGCTCGTGTCCCCTACTTGCAACGTGTAGCCGGAGTTTTCTTCTAATCTGAGAACTAACTTGAAGGATGTAGACCTGAAGGATTTTCCCTTTGTTAACCAGCACCTCCTTATACTACAGTCTCTCTTTTTAAGCACACGTATCCAGATATGAAAACTTCATTTTAAATTCAGAAACGACAATAATTTGTCAATGACATTACAGAGCTATGATGAGGTTTGGATTCATATTGATAAAATCCTTCCAGGCATAATTCTCTAAAGGATTCTTGCGTGACCAAGAGTGATTCGTATTACAGAGGTTATCAATTGAATCATTATAACAAAGAGAACTTGAAGTGCTTATTGATGAAAAAAAAACAACAACCCTAAATCCTCACAATGGGGCAATGAACAGCATCATTATAAAGAGAGAAAATATTCAAGTTGTCAAGGACTTCATTTTACTTGGAAGCACAATTAACGTCCATGTAAGTGGCAGTCAAGAAATAAGACCATGTATTTATCGCACTAGGTAAATTTGTTGCACAAGATCTCTTTAAAGTGTTGCATGAAAGAAAATCACTTGGAAGCTCAGGTGGGCCTGACCCAAGCCAGGGTATTTTCAATCATCTAACACGCATGGAAATGTTGGACATAGAATAAGGAAGCCTGATGAAAAAATTTATAAATTTGAACTATGGTGTTGGCCAAGAATATTGAATGTACCACAGAATGCCAGGAAAAGAAACAAATCTGTCTTGAAAGAAGTATAACCAGAATGTCCCTTAGAAGGGACTTTGGTAAGACCTCATCCATGTACATTTGACAAGTAACAAGGAGAGAGCAGTCCCTTTAGCAGGGTATCATGCTTGGTAAAGTTGAGGATGAACAAAAAGGGGGAAGACACTCGATGTGACGGACTGAGACGGTAGCTACAACAGTGATGTCTAACGTAGCCATTATGACGAGAGTGGTGCTGTTGTCCTTAAAGATCCAATGAGAGGGAACTGACTTGACACCACCTATTAACAACAACAATAACAATTTTTACAAGAGAGCACCAGGTCTTTTCTCACAGGGACCCAGTGGTGTGTTTACACTTTTCAACTGGCAGCTCAGTGCTCAACCATTGCAACACCAAGTTTTCCATAGCTGGTTAATCAATGCCTGGCACTCAGGCCAAAAAGGTTACAATGTTGACTAGACAATAAAAACAAATATATATGTTAATGCCACCATTTAACTAATTTTATATGTATATTTTAAAATTTTGTATTTTATTCCAAATGATAAGAATTTAATTTTGTAGAGGAAAGAAACTGGAGGCAAAAGACAATTATAGAACTATAAATATAGGCATGTATATATGTACATAAATTAATATGCAAAAATAGGGATTTAGCTCTGTGTACATATAGTTATATTTTAAGTATTAAGGTAGCAAATAGATATTGGGCCTCTTCTCAAGTCCTTCCTCAATGCAAGAGCACTTTGTTCTAATAACCTGGCATTCTGTGATGATCACACCTGACATAATCACTGAAGACAAATGGGTACATAAGCAAAGGTGGTGAAGAAAGATCATGGTGCCTGGCTATTGAACGCTGTATCATCTGGGGTCTTAAAGGCTTGAAGTTAAATAGGTGACCATCTAGCTGAGAAGCAACAAAGCCCACATGGATAAAGCACACCAGCCTGTGTGATCACAAGGCATGGAGAAGCATAACAAATAATAATATCGATGTGAATTCAAAACAAATAATAATATCGATGGGAATAAGGGGGGTCAGAGTGGAGACCCAAATCTCATCTGTAGACAATTGGACATCCCATCACAGAAGGATCACAAGGAAGGGACGAGTCAGCCAGGGTGCACTGTAGCATGATGAAACACACAACAATTCTCTAGTTCTTTAATGCTTCCTCCCTTTGCCCAACTATTATAACCCCAGTTACACTTTACAAATCCAGCTAGACTGGAGCATGTACATTGGTACAGATCAGTGTTCTAGACACACAGAACCCAGGACAGATAAACCTCCCAGGTACAATAATGGGAATGGTGATACCAGGAGGGTAGGGGGAAGGTGTAGGGAGAAGGGGGAGAAAGGGGGAGCTCATTGCAATGATCAATGTATTAACAACGTCCCCCCCAACCCCGGGGGATGAGCAATAGAAACGTGTGTGAAGGGAGACAATGGACAGGGTACAATATAAAATTGATAACAATCTATAATTTATCAAGGGTTCACATGGAGGGGAGGGTGGGAGAGGGAGGGAAAAAAGAGGAGTTGATACCAAGGGCCCAAGAAGAAAGAAAATGTTTTGAAAATGATAGCAACATATGTTCATATGTGCTTGATACATTTTATGTTTTATTTTAATTTTGACCTTTGGAAATTGCATTTAAGAGTTTATTTTTAAGATTTAAGCAAGACTGAAAGAAATATCAATACAAAAGAACATTTGTTTTAATGTTAAATATATATAGCAAAATTTATTAGTTCAATAATTTTCACTTGTAAACTTCTTTTGCCTTTAAAAAAATCATTTTATTAGGAGTTCATAGACCTTTTATCACCATCCATCCATACATCAATTGTGTAAAGCACATTTGTACATTCATTGTCACTTGTACACTTCAATGAAACTAATAGCATTATTTATTTTCTGTGGCAATCATTAGTATTCTTTGCCAAAGTTTTCATTCCCAGAATGTCTGTTTGGGACAAATATGAAATGCTGATCTATTGTTGTATCTTTGGGTAATATTTAATGTTTTCACTAATGTGTTAGCAAATTCTAATATTCATGTGATACACAGACTGATGCCTACAGCTTTTGTTTCACGCATTATCATACTATTTTTTTCAGCTCCTTACTTGAAAAAAGGCACTCTTTCTTACTTACCTGGGCTTCCATTAAATGCACTCTCTGGCCTGGGATTTTATGGGCTTCCACAAAAGGGAAACTTATCTCAATGCTTGTGTATCCCTCAAACCACCTCATGTTATGTTATTTTTTTCCATCCCAGGATAGAAATGTATAGATTAAGTCCCATCTGTCTGCTCTTCCTACCCCAGCATCAAAGAACCTGCAATGATTTATCTTCATTTTAAAGATGTCTACCTTCAGAGTGGGACAAAGACAGGGCTTCCTACTCCCTTAAAGAGCTAGCAGTCTTGGAAACCCACAGGGCCGTCCTTGTCCGTCCTACAGGGTCTCTGTGGATCAGCATGACTTGCACTTAGCATGGCAGTGAGTGACTTTCACAATGACAGAGTCAACTCTCGAATTTATCCTCTCTTCTCTACAGCTTCTCTGGGTTCTTCTCCTCCACCGTCCTCCTTCCCTCCCTCCCTCCCCCCATTTAATGACTACAGATGGAAACTAACTAGACATTACAGTTCTACTATGTTTCCTGTGTATTTTTAGAAAATTTGATTTGACTCACCATTCCATCAGTTTTGAATCTAAGTTCTTTGGGAATCAAAATTTTTTCCTTATATTTAATGGTTTGGGAACGTAATACAACAGAAATGTTTTTAAATGGAGTGTTTGGTCACAGCAATGCACACTTAAGTCTCTGTAATGATGGAAATCTTTCCCAGGTTCCTAACCCTTCAGCTGATGGAAGCGAAACATCATTCTAGAACCTGAATTTAAGATATTTCCATACAAATTCAAACCAAACGGATGATTTTCACAGATGACATAGAATTTCACAGCTCCTTCTTTCTTCTTCCTTTATTTTTTACTTCAATGAAACTGTGATTTATATAAGGCCTATTACTTTGATCAGTGACCTAGAATGAAATCCTTCTAACATGTGACATGCATGCTCCTGACCAGGGTTAGAGCTATAAGGTGAAAGGTCTGTGCACTGCGTGAAATGAAAACCTCAGTGCGTCTGGACGATAGTTTGCAATGTGTCCTCTCTCAGAAGCTGTACTTCAGGTTCCCAAGGAATGACACGAAGTACTGAAATTGGAGCAATTTCTGAGGGTGGGGGATTTTTTAGTAATTAGACAGTAAGTGTTTATTTAAGTGACTCACATAGGATTATTTTGATCTTAGACCGTGTCAGGAACTTCTGCTCTTCAGGTGGCACTTGAAATACCAATTTTTTCGTCCACTCATTTCTTCTTCAATTCTTTAGCAGGGATGAAATTGATGGGGGACAAGCATACTTTATAAAATATCTGTATGCATAAATTTCTAAGATACATTGTAGTTTAAATGCATCTTAAATAAATTATGCAGCCAGTGAATGTAATATGTTTTACTGAGTTGGCTTTAACACTTCAGAAATTTCCAATTTTTCCTATGAAAATAGAGCCAGTTCATTGTAAAAACAAAACAAAAAACCACACACCTCATGTTTAAAGACTGAAGAGAGTACTACTGTAATAAATGACTCGGATATCATACTTGCATTTGTGTTTACATTAGTGTTGGTCATCAAGTGATTTCTGTATCAAATAAAACCATACAGGAAAATTAAAGACAATCATATCTTTGTCATGCATGAATGAAGTAAGAAATGGAAAACCAAACAATAAAATTACATATAGAAAAATAAACTTGATTTGATAATAAGTATTTAGAGCTTGGCATCTAATTGTCTTAACAGATTTATTCACATTATAGAATGGAAATCAGCAAGACAATGATTTCAAAGTCTGAGAGATATGGAAATGACTTCTTGCCTACTAAGTAGTTACAATAAGCTTTGGAAAAGTCAGAAACAGACTTGATGGAAAAAAATCACCTCAGGTCCCCACTCCCAGCCAGTCCTAGGGCTTTGGGACTCAGCTCAAGAGTAGTCCTCTGGGACATGGGGGTACAGTGAATGGTGTGACCCTTTGTTGGGCATGCCTACACAATAGGGGGTACTGCCCCCCCCTAGGGTTTCCTGAATGGGCTCCAATACATTTCTTCCCCTTTGTTTAAAAAAAAGAATAAAATCACCTCAGATTCTTTCTTATATTTCACCACTTAAAATATTAAAACTAGTCATCACTTATTCCTCATACTGCCACAAATCAAGCAACTTTCAAGTTACTTGCATGCTTAAAACACTTCCATGACTATATATACATATATATGATAAAGCACAATTTTGTGGCTAGCATACATATTCTTTAAACTTTGATTTATGAGAAAATAAACATACATCTTTGTCTAGTCACCTGATCAGGTTGCCACACATAATAGATATCAGTCATATATGAAAATCTCCAACGTTATCTTTTCACATGTTGCTCCATTACCTTGGATATCTTACCTAATGCTTTTTATATGTCTGACAGGTCTTCTTTTTTTCTTTAAAATTAAGTTTGATTTGTAAAAAGATTTATATGTATATGCATACACATACACAGACACACACATAAATAGTTGTATACTTACAAATACAGTTCATGGAAAATTATACCCATTTTAAGAAAGGTGGCCTAACAAAGTACAGAAATTATCAAACACCATCATTAATATTACATGTATGTAAACTTTTGCTAAAGGTAATTCAACAGTGGTTGCAACAGCCCATCAACCAGTGGCTTGATTTAGAGGAGTAAGTGGCATGAGAGATAGTACTGAGGCCAGGGAGATCTTGGCTGAAGGTGGAAACCACCAGAATGATGCTCACCTTTTTTCTATTGGCTATGCGTGTTAGGTTCTGTGAGCTCTATATCAAGAAGTAATTGTATATCAAGGAAACCTCGCAGTCCAGTCCAACTCAAGTCCATACATCTGATACTAGTCCATAAATCCTTCTTCAGACTCATGTAGTCACATGCAATGATGCAGAATGCAGGAAGATCACAGGCCGGTGGGCACAAAGTCTTGTGAATCCAATGACATTGGCGTTGGCAGCAATCAGGGTCAGCCATCAGGAGTGTGAAGGCAGAGGGGGTGGGGGAAGGTTACCAGGTTTATGAGAAGCCCACGTTCACAAGGAGGCAACATCAGCCTGTGCCCTGATTGACGGGTTGGATACCACCCCTATACTTTGATATATCTTCAAGTTGGCAGGAAATTATGTAGCGACCACACTATTTGAAGGCATAAAGCTGTGTGGCTCATAAAAATGTATACATAACACTGAGAAAATTCGGAATTCCAGAACACTTAAGTGTGGAACCTGTACACAGATCAAGAAGCAGTTGTTTGAACAGAACATGGTATAAAGTCAAGCGTGGTGTTTATCAAGGTTGCATACTTTCACCATACTTATTCAAACTGGATGATGAGCAAATAACCAAAGAAGTTGGATGTTATGAAGAAATGGACCCAAAGTCTTAATAACAACCTGCAATATGCAGATGATACAACCTCACTTTCTCAAAAGTGAAGAGAACTTGAAGTACTTGATGATGAACATCAAAGACTGCAGCCTTCAGCATGGATTACAACTCAGTGCAAAGTAGACAAAAACGTCCTCACATTTGGAACAACAGACATGATCGTGATAAATGGATAGAAGACTGAAGCTGTCAAAGTATTTCATTTTTCTTGGATCCGCAGTCAATTCTCAGCAAAACAAAACTAGGAAATCAAATTGCATTGGGCAAATCTTCTGCACAAGACCTCTTTAAAGTGTTGAAGAGCAAGAACATCACTCTGAAGACTACGGTGCACCTGTCGCACGTCATAGTATTTTCACTTGCCCCATATGCATGTGAAAGTTGAAGAATAAATACAGAAGACCATAGAATAATTTCTTCATTTTAATTATGATGCTGGCAATGAATATTGAATATACTGTGAACTTCCAAAAGAACCAACGAACCGGTCTTGAAAAAAGGATTCCCAGAATGCTCCTTAGAAGTGAGGAGGTTGAGACTCCATTGCACATGCTTTGGGCGTATTTTCTGGAGAGACCAATCCTGGAAAGCGAGGATCAGTGAAAAGGATAAAACCCGTAATGGAAAGGATTAGCACTTTTGATGCAAAAATGTGCTCACACGTACTGCTCACACTTAACAGAAAATATGAGGATGGCCCGGGACTGAGCAGTGTTTTTTCTTTTGTACAAGAGGTCATTTTGAGTGGGAATGATTTGATGCCACCTAACCACAATGCCAACAACACCAACAATAAAAGGATTGATTCATCACACTAACTACATCAAATGGATCCTAGCCCACAGGTCAGTTTTGGACTTAGGGGTAGCTCCAAAATACATTTGGAGTTATTTTCTTTTGAGAGTTTGGTAATCTTCCCACAAACCAGAATAGCTTTACTTGTCAATAATCCACAATACCTAAACACATTGCTATCAAGTCTATTCTGGCTCATAGTGACCCTGTAGAGTGGAGCAGGAATGCCCCCATAGGGTTTTTGAAATGGTACAGCTTGGCAGAAGTGAGCTGTTTCACTTTTCCTGCTGCTGTTAATGATTTTGTTGGGTGCCATCCAGTCAGCTTTAACTCACAGCAACCCTGTGTATGACAGAATGAGACTTGCTCTCGATTGTTGTTATGCTTGAGCCAATTGGTACAGCCCCGGTGTCGGTCCAGCTCAACCTGAGCAGCTCATCTTCTCACATTAGTTCAGACAGTGTTCTGCTGCAAATTATAAGGTTTTCTTGGGTCAGCCCCTCTGAAGTGGATAGTCTATCCCTTCTACCTAGTCTGTCCATAAACTGGATGCTCCATCAAAACCTGTCCACCATGGAGGAGCCTGGTGCTATTTAAAATACCAGTGGCATCGTTTAGAGCAAGCCACCATAGTCTGGCAAACTGTTAGGTGAGTGGTGGGATCTTTATGATAGAAAGAAAAGAAAACCACTATTGAAACATCCAGACTCCCAGTAACCCTATAGAACCAAGTAGAACCATTCCCTAAGGTTTCCAAGGTTAAGGTTATTTATCAGAGGAGACGGACTTCTTTTCTTTCATGCAAAGACAGGTGGCTTCAAACTGCTAACCTGTGGTTAGTTGTCCAGTGTGCAACCCACTGTGACACCCAGACTCCTTCTTTAAAGATAAAGAAAGAACATTTGACAAAGAAAAACCCTTTGCCCAAAAATCATTGGTGGGATGTGTAGTGTTGACGAAGAAACCAGTGAAACAAATACTCTGATTACTCAATGTTTTGGGTTAGTTAAATGTTTTAAATGGGACTTCAACATATATATGCAGTATTTTATTATCACTTAATTAAATTTTCCACAAACTTTTTGAACCTCCCTATATATTTATTATTGTATCAAAGATTGACAGGTTAAGACAGCACTTTCTGCAAAGCACTGGGATATTTTGAAAAATTTTGACCAGGATAGTTTAATTATCAGAAGTGGAGGTGCAGTGTAGCACCAAAGAAACATACAAGTTTCCTCTAGTTTTTTAATGCTTCCCCTACCTGCACTACTATGACCCCAATTCAAACTTACAAATCTGGCTAGGCCAGAGCATGTACACTGACACTTATAAGAGCTGGAAATACAAGGAATCCAGAACAGATGATCCCCCTCGGGACCAATAATGAGAGTAGTGATACCAGGAGGGTAAGGAAAAGGTGGAGGGGATAAAGCGGAAACCGATCACAATGATCTGCATATAATCCCCTCTCGGGGGGATGGAAAACAGAAAAGTGAGTGAAGGGAGACATCGGTCAGTGTAAGACATGAAATCATAAAAATAATAATTCATAAATTATCAAGGGTTCATGAGGGAGGGGAAAATGAGGAGCTGATACCAAGGGCTCAAGTAAAAAGAAAATATTCAGAAAATGATGATGGCAACAAATGTACAAATGTGCTTGACACAATGGATGGATGGATGGATTGTGGTAAGAGCCCCCAGTAGCATGATTAAAAAAAAAAAGAATTCCAAAAACAAAAACTCACTAGCAAAAAAGAAAAGAAGTAGGATTGATGGGCAAGTTCTACTGTAGAATGAAACAAAGTTATGATGAGAAAAGAGGAAAATTTAGAAATGGCTTCTCCATTTTGCATTTGCATCAACTAATGCAGGCTAAATATAGTTTTTTATTAAATAAGGATTGAGTAAATTAACAATTCAAGTAGACAGAAGGAGAGAATTATAAGGGTTTTTATCCTAGAGTTAGTTGTCAGAAAAGGCACATCACAGAATCAAAAATGTTCTACTCTATATATATTAAAATCAGAGACTGTGTAAAGGAAAAATCAAACAAGCCTAGACATTTCTATATAACAAAATTTATCTCTTTTAACTTACAGTTTTGAGTTTTGTTGAATATATGTAGGGGTACAACTAATAATACAATAGCTTTTTAGAGCCTGGTCGTCATTCCAGAAAGTTCCCTCAAGCTCATTTCATCCCATCTTAAATCACCAGCTCTCAGCAATCACTTATTTGCTTTGTATTTATAGTTTTGTGTTTTCTAGAATTTCACATGTAAGATCACGAGGTGCCAAGGGACCAGGTATAAGGCATCATGCAAAAAAAAAGATATATGTGTGTGTATGTATATATATGTGTGTATATGTATATATATATATATATATATATATATACCATATTAAATGAAGGGGGAAGTGCAGAGTGGAGACCCAAGGCCCAAGTGTCGGCCAATGGAGATCCCCTCATAGAGGGGTTTAGGAGAGGAGATGGGTTAATTAGGGTGCGAGGTAGTACTGATGAAGAACACAGCTTTCCCCCAGATCCTGGATGCTTCCTCCCCACAACTACCATGATCCGAATTCTACCTTGCAGGGCTGGATAGGGCAGAGGCTGTACACTGGTACATATGAGGGCTGGAGGTACAGGGAATCCAGGCAGGATGATACCTTCAGGACCAAGGGTATGAGGGGCGATGCTGGGAGAGTGGAGGGTGAGTGGGTTGGAAAGGGGGAACTGATTACAAGGATCCACATGTGACCTCTTCCCTGGGAGATGGATGGCTGAGAAGTGGGGGAAGGGAGCCTCCGTATAGGGAAAGATATGACAAAATAACGATGTATAAATTACCAAGGGCACATGAGGGAGGGGGGAAAGGGGAGGGAGGGGAAAAAAAGAGGACCTGATGCAAGGTGCTTAAGTGGAGAGCAAATGCTTTGAGAATATTGGGGCAGGGAATGTATGGATGTGCTTTATACAATTGATGTATGTATATGTATGGATTGTGATAAGAGTTGTATGAGTCCCTAATAAAATGTAAAAAAAGAAAGAACAAAAAAAAGAAATCATCCCATAGTGTGTGTATGCGCGCGCGCGCGCGCGCGCGCGCGTGTGTGTGTGTGAGTATGTGTGTTTCAAGGTTTCAAGTTATGGCATGTTGTCAATGGTTCGTTTACCATATATACTTGTGTATCAGCTGAGTGTTTCAGCACATTTTAAAAAATCAAATACTTTTACTGGGGGCTCTTACATCTCTTATCACAGTCCATAGGTGTTTCATTGTTGAGTACTACACCATCTTATGGATGCACATAGGTTTTGGTTTTACTTCCACGTCCTGAATGACTTTTTTAATTTTTCAAGTGTTCTTTCTCTCAATATTGTTGCTATGCTTACTCACATCTAAGCTTTTGTGTGGACATACATTTGTAGTGGGTGCGGTATTTGGAATATAACTGCTGAGTTGTGTATAAAGGAAATGTCTTCCGTTTTAGGAAAGCCCAAACTACGCTCCAAGAATAAAATCTTCATCTAAAGTGAGTCCCCTCACTTCTCAGTGACAGAACAGAAGTAGGCGCTTGGAGGTGGTTGATAATTGTCATTGAAGCTGAGATTTTTCTTAATCTTTACTGGTTACATCATTAGACATAACAAGTAGAGTCAATTCAGTCACTTTTAAAATCTTGTAAATAAAGATGTGAGATTTGCTATTCTTCTTAAATCTTTTGTTTGTTTTGTTGTATTGCCAAAAAACAAATAAAAAGAGATTATCAAGTAGAAATAAAACCCAATAGCAAGACTGCAAGGAGGTTATGTAAGTATTGAAAGTTTTAAACCAAAGTTAATTGTTATTTAATAAATTTGATCACTGTCTTATGACGTAAAGATGTACCATGTTTTTAGCTTATATATCTTTTCTTAAAATCACATTCCAAGTACATTTATATTATTCATGTTATGTATTGAAATTATACAGTTGCATTTCATTTACAGGAAGTGGCTTCATGGTGCTACAGTCTAATTTATATTAGCTTGTATAATTCATATTATCTTTGATGGGTAACAACATTACTTCGAGTCCATAAAACTAAGTGCTAAATGATAGCCGTTTCCTAAATTAGTAATAGGCATGTGATGCTATTAAAAAGGAACAGTAGTTTATCGGTAAAAAATAGTTTCAGTTTATAAAACCAGACAATTCTGTCTTCCCAGTTACAAAGTTGGTTGAAATATTTATTATGCAGAGAAATGACATTTAATGTTCAATGTAACGTCCTATGTAAACTCGAGGTAGCTTCACGGCAAACACAGATGAGAACGATTAACTCAAAGGGATGCTGTTTGGCTAGCGGGACAAAATAGCCCACAGTTTCTTTTGAGCCTTGCTCTGTGTGTGTGTGTATGCATGACCTATTAGTGTTTTCAAATGTTTTCAATCTCTTAATTATATGCATGTAAAACTGTTCTTGTAGGAAAGTGCATTCAAAGCATCCTGAGTACAATGGCTTGGGTTTGAGACTATTTTCTTACATCACTGTGGGTTCAGAGCGTTTATGTTCCTGTGATACACTCAAGAGCAGACAACAGACGCTAGAGATAACACCACGGCAAGAAACTTTAAGAGAAATCCCTCATTTTGTGTGCTGTACCTGAACCCCCATCTTCAAAGCCCACTTGGCAAGGGGACAAGGAGAGTGGAGTGAGAGTGGTAGCGGGAGCTGCTCTGTTACACGCCTGGTGGGGGAATAATGAAGCCAGGATCGGCGTCTCTCTGCTCATGACCAGCTTCCATCTTCCTGTGCACCAAACTTCAGCATCTTGGCGGCATGTCCATCAGAGCCCCTACTTATGAGTGCCTCAGAATTCCTCCTATTTGTTTTTCTTGGGGGGAGGGGGGAGTGGTTGGGCTTAGGATCTGGACTTTCTTTTTATTTTCTAACACTTATTTGCATATATAATTCATATATCATACAATTAATTAGTTGTGTCACAGCTAGCAGAGTTGTACATTCATCAAATCCATTGTTGAACATTTTCTTCGTTCTTGTGCTCATCATTAGTTCCCCAACCTCCCCTGCCGTGTCCCCAAGGGACCATTCACCCAGTTACCGTCTCCATAGGTTGACCTATCCTGGATCTCGTCTACAGAAAGACTTTATTTTAAAGAAAACTAACAGCAATAGCAAAGTAAAACAAATAAACCTCAATTGAAAAGAAAGCAGAAACTTTAAAAAAAACAGAATAAATTTAAAATGGATCAAAAGGGAGATCAAATGATAAGGTGTTTAATTTTAACCTAACTGCATTTGCAATAAGTCACTTTACAATGCATTCTGCATGGCAGCAAGGCAATTCACATCCTGGTCTATGGTGAGAGGGAGCTCACCTGAAAGGCTTAATTCACGTGTAACTCCCCCACCCCCTTTTTTAAACTGAAACAACTTTAAATTTGGTCAAAAGGAAGCTCAATAATAAGATATTACATTTGAACCTAACTACATCTGCCATACTCAACATTACAACACTCTATCAGATAATGAAGCTATTCACATCCCTCACCTAGGATCCAAGAGGATTTGCTTGAGGCTCAATCTATGTGTAGGAGTCCAGGTGGTGTAAAGGTTATGAGTTGAGCTGTGATCCACAAGGTCTGCAGGTCGAAACCACCAGCCACTCCAGGACAAAAAAGGGACTGTACTAGCATCAACAGCTTCAGAAACTCACAGGGGCGGTTCTATCCTGACTATAGGGTCCCTCAGAGTCAGCGTTGACTCCATGGCACAGAGAATGAGGGAGTGTATGAACTTATGTGTGGACCCTACAAATGGATTTTGGGTTTCTGCTGTCATTCAGAGCCTCTGCAAACCAGGTGTTCACAATTTAAGCTCTGAAACCATTCCCTTTTTCAGATTAGGATTTTATGATTTTCAATCCTTGGCTCACTCAGACTGGAATGCTTCTTCCATGCAGACTTCACTGATGCCTCACTTAGATTACTGCTTGTTTGAAGACAGGTCTTTAAGATTTCACAGACACTGTTCCTTCAGATAGCTAGGCACCATCTAGCTCAGTGGTTCTCAACCTGTGTGTCACAACCCCTTTGGGGGTTGAACGACTATTTCACAGGTGTCGCCCAATTCATAAGAGTAGCAAAATTGCCATTATGAAGTAACAACAAAAAATAACTTTATGATTGGGGGACACCACAACATGAGGAACTGTGTGAAAGGGTTGTGGCCTTAGAACGGCTGAGAACCACTGCCCTAGTTTCTTCAACCACGCTTTGCTATAGCACCCAATCCCAATCTTCAATAATCTTTTCATAAAGCCGAGCATCCAGCAGGACTATATCATAAGAACTAATTGTTTTTAGATTAAGGATTTTGCAAGCCCTAATGCATTCATATATCTATGGGTTATATATGTCTTTAGTTCACTTAGAGACACCATTGTCATTTTATTTAAGAGAATAGTATAAATCATCTCTCTTGGATCACTTCTTCTGACATCAAATCATTGCTAATTCATGGCAACCTTGTAGGACAGGGTGGAGCCACCCCTGTGAGTTTCTGAGACTAAATCTTTAAGGGAGTAGAACGCATCCTCTTTCTCCCTTGGAGTTGACTGGATGTTTTGAACTGCAAACCTTGCAGTTAATGCATAATCACTATTCATTGATAGGTCTTTAGTCAATGATTCAGAATTTAAAATACCGCTTAAATTAGAAAAGGAAATGATACAATAGGCGAACTTTGAAGTGCAATCCATGAATTGTTGACTTGCACAGATTGAAGTCTGAAGTGACTAGAGACTATTTTCCCAAAAAATTGGAGTTGGTGATAGGCAAATCTTCCAATAATATTCATTTACAGAAGCATAGCCATGCCTACAAGGTGAATTCATGTCCTAATAAAGTAAGGAGGACATTAAAACAGTAAGTAGATGGTAGTCTGGGCCACCATCCATTGGGAACTCCAAGACAAGAGATTCAAACCAATGTCCAATGGCCACCAGTCCTGCGCCACCTTGGGATAGCAGGGGCTTCTGTTCACACCACAGAGTTTCAGCCTCCCCTCCAAATGCTACATGTGAGTTTGAGGTCACTTAGTGAAGTTTCCATGTCAATTCTGTGTTAGTCTGGGTATTTTAGAGAAACAAACCCACAGAAACTCATGTATAAGAGAGAGTTTTATATAAATGGTAACTGCACATCAAGAAAAAAACCCAACCCAGTGCTGCCCAAGCCCACAAGTCCAACATTAACCCATATGTGTGACACTAATCCACAAAGACCTCCTCCATCTCACAAAACACATGCGATGATGCCGACTGCAGGAGGAAAGCCGAGTCAGTGAACGTGTAAGCATCTCAGCTCTTGCAGGGGTCTCCACATGGCTGCTCCAGCACCTAGGGCTGCATTGGGGTCTTGCAAGAAGTGAGCCTTGCCAAGTGAAGCAGGGAACTGGCTAAGGCAGCTGCACCCTGGACCGACCATCATAAAGCGAGATAACTGAGAACTAGAAAGGTGTGGCTGATGGAGCCATTTATCTCTCCGCCCTTCAATTAATCCCCCATGTGTTCATTGGCCATTTTGGCACAATAAACTAACTACCTCATAGTCCTTCTGCTGTAGTCTATGAAGGATATTATGCACCTCGAAAGAACAGAGTCTAAAGTCCCAGTAGTCTATAGCATATGGGCTAGGACATCAAGAGCTGCATAGAAATACAGGGATACACATGGTAGACAACTAAAAAGGTGAGGAAAGGAAAATAAATAATAAGAAGAAAGAAATGGGTAGCAGGGGCACAGGGCACTAACCCACCCAAGGGAAGGGTATTGTTTATATCTCTCCAGGGAAGGAGGGACCAGACTTCAACCCAGTGCTCCAAGGTGTGAACTGGAGTAGGAAACCAGTGGAGAGGTCTGGGAGGCCGGCCCCAATCCCAACTACTAAATTGACACCTGCCCCACCCCCCAGAAGAATTTATTTCAAAGGACGGCATTGAATCTGCAGCTCCAGGAGAGGGACATATCAGATTGGAGCACACAGGAGCAGATGAAGGGGGAGGAGGAGAGAGTGGAGCACATCCTAGCCCACCAGGACATGAGGATGATGTTCCCAGTTATAAAGCAGCCAGTCAACAGAGAGGACCACATGGCCAGCCCCACTATGAGACATGATGCCCCCTCACTGACCCATAGCCCTACAGGGGAAAATACTGAAGATACAGTGTGGGAATTGCACCTGATCTGATCCTGCCTCACCAAGGCAAAACACTAAGGGGGGTGCAGCAGAACAACAAGGGAATGGAGCGGCGAGGTTTCCAGTGAATCCTGAAGGTGGACTTTGGGCCCTGGGAGTGGTGCCCCAACAGACTGGACAGGGAAACACTCCTAAAGGCCAACAAACAGACCTTGAACTAACTACAAGCTTTTCTTTCTTGTAGTGTTTTGTTTGTTTTTTGTTATTGGTTTGCTATTGTTGTTGTTTTGCTGTATATTGTTGCTCAGTTTTGCACTGTCTTGTTTTTGTGCATGTTATTATCTCCGCAGGTCTGTCTAAATAACATAGGCTGGATGAACTATCTGGAGGAGAAAACAATGGGACCGACAGTTCTGGGGGAACATGGGAGAGGGGGAGGTGGGGGGGGGGAAGGAAGAGGTGTTAACAAACCCAGGGACAAAGGAACAGCAAGTGATCCAAATTGGTTGTGAGAAGGGTGTGGGAGGCCTGGTAGGGGATGATCAAGGGTGATGTAACAAAGAGAAATTGCTGAAACCCTGGTGGAGACTGCATGATAGTGGGAAGGGAGTAAAGTCAAGGGAAATAGAGGAAAGAGCTGGGAGGCAAAGGGCATTTGTAGAGGTCTAGATAAACACATGTACATATGCAAATATATATATATGGGGAAATAGATCTATGTGCATATATTTATAGGTTTAGTATTAAGGTAGCAGAAGGACATTGGGCCTCCACTCAAGCACTCCCTCAATGCATGAATACTTTCTTCTATTAAATTGGCATTCTATGGTGCTCACCTTCCCGACACAACTGCTGAAGACAAAGTGGGTGAGTGAGTGAGTGTGGTGAAGAAAACTGGTGGTGCCCGGTTATCAAAAGAGATAATGCCTGGGGTCTTAAAGTCTTGAAGGTAAACAAATGACCATCTAGCTCAGAAGCAACAAAGCCCACATGGAAGAAGCATACCAGCCTGTGTGATCACAAGGTGGCAAAGGGATCAGTTATTGGGCATCAAAGAAGAAAATCTTACCATAGTGAATGAGGGGGAGAGTGTGAAGTGGAGACCCAAAGCCTATTTGTAGGCCACTGGACACCCCCTTACAGAAAGGTCTCGGGGAAGAGATGAGCCAGCCAGGGTGTGATGTAGCAATGCTAAAACATACAACTTTCCTCTACTTCCCAAATGCTTCCTCTCCCCGACCCACCACAATCATGATCCCAATTCTATCTTGCAAGTCTGGCTAGACCAGAGGATGTACACTGGTACAGATAGGAACTGTAAACACAGGGGATCCAGGGCAAATGATCCCTTCGGGACTAGTGGTGTGAGTGGCGATAGTGGGAGGGTAGAGAGAGGGTGTGTTGGAAAGGGGGAATTGATTACAAGGATCCACATGTGACCTTCTTCCTGGGGACAGACAACAGAAAATTGGGTGAAGGGAGACGTCATACAGGGCAAGATATGACAAAATAATAATTTATAAATTATCAAGGGTCCATGAGGGAGCGGGGAGAAGGGAGGGGGGGATAAAAATGAGTACCTGATGCCAGGGCCTTAAGTGGAGAGCAAATGTTTTGAAAATGATGAGGGCAATGAATGTACAAATGTGCTTTACACAATTGATGTATGTATGTATGGATTGTGATGCATGAGCCCCTAATAAAATGATTTAAAAAAGAAGAAATTGGGTCAAAAGTGTCCAGTTAGGAATTTAGTACCAGGGCTATTCTCCCTTTGGTTTTCCTATATAAGTATTGCTAAGTGTTGTTCTACCCCTACCCCCACCCCAATGGATGTTACTTCTCCCTGTTTTCCTACCAACATAAATGTAATTCCCTTCTCTGAAACATACAAGTTCCTCTCCTCTCATCTTGACTTGGATTTCTAGTAAGGTTTTCTCACCACTGTGATAGGGGTGGCCACTGAATTGAGGTGACCTTCGCACAATTTTGTATGGCAGCAATGAATGGTCTCTCTATCCTCCATCTTGAAAAACTGCCCCCAGCTGAGATGAGGTTTCCTCTGTAGAAGTTTTTTTTTTTTCCTCCACCTTAAGAGATTTGTGTGGAGAGGGTGATTCCATGGACTCTAGACAGACTCTGTACCTCATTGCTTAGGAGACAGGATTAAGTTCCATTCCCTAGTAGCAGGGGCCTCCCTTCATGTCAGTGTTTATATGATAGTAGTGGACTCATACAATATTTGCTCTTTTTTGCCTGACTAACTTCATTCAGCACAATGGTTTCAAGGCCCCTCCATGCCATGAAGTGTTTCATGGTTTCTCTGCTGATTTCTGGGGGTGGTGGTGCATACTATTCCCTGGTGTTTATGCACCAGACTTTCTTTATCCCTTTTACTGACAGACATTTGGACTGTTTCCGGATTCTTGATATTGTGAACTGTGTTGCCATGAACACAGAAGAGCATGCATCTGGAAGTGTTCTGTCCCTTGTCGTTGGGGTATATGCCCTGCAGAGAGGCTGCTGGGTCACATGGTATTTCTTTGTTCTGCTCACTGGCACCATGGTCTTCTTCATTAGTGTGAGCAGCCAAATGATATCATTCTTTTACATTTTTTCTTCCACAAACATCCGTAATTCTCAAAACAGTCACCACATATTTTAAGGTGAGTCAACTAATCAGAGAAATAAAATCACCCTTTTCCAAAGTGAACTCATTTATGAAAAATAAAAATGATGTACTAAACTGTCCATGCTATAATACAAGCCCCTTTTAATATTTAAAGTAAATGGTATAGAGTTAGGAGCAAAATAAATATGACCCGATGACTTTAAAACATCACAAAAGGAAAAGCAAAGACTTAGAAAGATTGACCAAGGTAATAACCTATTCATAAATCATAATTATAAACATTTATGCCATTTGTTTTACATTCCAAGATAGGATAGTTACTCCTTTTAAATGCCCTCTTATTCTTCCAAAAAGTTTATGGGACACAATGTTGGTAGAACTCTAACAATGTGAAACCTCTGTGAAAAATGACAGGACCTTTCCTCAACCAACTGGAAATGAAAATACTCACTTGAGCAAGCAGTCCTTTGCTGAGTGTATACCCTAAAGGGGTAAGAGCCAAAGCCCCCAAAGATGAATGCACACTCATGATCATATCAGCATGGATACAAACAGCAAAAAGATGCAAGAATGGCTGAACGAACTATGGTACATAGATACAATGGAATACTATGCATCCCTAAATGCTAATGAAGAAACTTCAAAGCCCCTCATAGCATGGATGGACTTGGAGAACATCATAATTAGTGAAATGAGGTAATCTCAGAAGGACAAATATTGTATGAGGCCATTGTTATAAAAAGGAGAAACGAAGGCAAATGTTTTCACACCAAGAGAAACTTTGATGGCAATTGAGGGGGAAGATGAAGTATTAGGCTAGAGGGTGGACAGACATGAACTTGAGTGGAGGGGAAGATAGTATTCTACAAGAAAGAGAAGAGAATCCAGAGGAGGGGCAGGGCAATCTACTGAGAAGCTTGATAAGTAGTTTAATTGATTATTCAATCAATTATTCAATCAAATTTGGAACCTGATATGTAATCCCCGACCAAATTCACAATGAAAAGGTTTGAAAATAAAGGGGGAAAGTTTATGGGATAATTATAGTAACTTTTAATTCAATTTCCATGAAATTATTGAAACCTGGTCATACCTGTACCTTATCTAAAATGATTAAATAATTAGCTAGAATTTTGTACAATCCACGTTACTTGGAAGGTACTATATAGTTTTATTATTTCTCACATGACCACCTTTAAGCATGGTCTTTCCATCCATTTATACTTCAAGCGAATCCCATTGCTGTTTGAACATTTTGAGGTATTAAAAAAAAATCAGTTCAGTCTAAATGAAAATTCTAACCTCAGATCAATGTAACATTCCCCATCCAGTTCGTCAATGCTTTGAGTGGAGGAGGCCTCGTCTACTACTTAACTCCTTCTCCCCTCATTTGGTTTGAACCACAGAAACTTTGGAAGAAGAGATGAGAAATAAGGGTATTCACTCTGCTTCTTTCAACGATAGCTTGCAAATCACTGTTGGCACCCCAACCCCCAACAGTTTCCAACTAACCACACACAGTCCAACTGATTATCAAGATCCAAAAGACAAGAGTGCTTGAGTTGCCTTTGTGGACCCATTAGGCTCCTCATCTTGGAAGTTTCATGACAGGATGAGCTGTTCAGACATCACTTCTTCAGAGTCCTTCCCAGTCATTTCCCACAGTCGAGAGTGGCCATGAACTTGGCCCCGTTGCTAGTCTTCCCAGATGTAGTACTGTCTAATGTACTGCATGTTTAATGCACTGCATGATGTATTTAAATCATTCTTCTACTTAAATCAAGGAACCCTGGTGTCACCATTTGTTAAGCACTGGGCTGCTAAACAATAGGCCAGTAGTTGGAACCCACCAGCAGCTCCACAGGAGAAAAATGAGGCTCTCTGCTTCTGTAAAATGGACACCTTCCAGAGCAGCTCTACTCCTCTCTAGGTTCACTAATAGTCAGAATTTACTCAATGACTGTGGGCTTGGTTTGATCTGAGTGCTTCTTAGACCATAAGAGATGTTATCGATCCTTCCCCACTGAATCCCGAAGCAACTGAGACAGCACTATCCAGTATTCTACTTCTGCCTTCTGTTTAAGCTACCTCATCCCTGACCTTCCCCTCACCAGCCTGAAATAAAATTGAGATGGAGGGGAAGGGTCATCACATCATACCTATAATTTCAGAACTTAGCTTAGTGCTTGTTCATAGAGGTTCATAATATAGTTGTTAAGTTAGTGAGTACCTTAATTAACAGTTGCCTCTTGATAATGAAAAAAAATCCCAGGATATTGAAGACATTAGGAACTATGGTCAACTGAGATACATTAAACAGTTTTCTTTCTTTATATTTTACTTTAAAATATCCAGTATGAAATTCCAGAGAAACTAAGCATTATTTGTGGCATCTTTACTGTTGACTCAAACATGAAAACAATTGCGGGGACGGCCAGGACTGGGTAGTGTTTCATTCTGCTGTACATAAGTCACCATGAGTCAGAGGCAACCTGGTGGAATTTGGCAATGGTGATACTCATCACCTTTTAGGCAAGGTAGTGAGTAACTATATCTGTGCAATGGACAGACTCTGGCACATCTCATAGTCACCTCATTGAAACATCTTAAGTCGGAAATGAATGCGCTTGCAGCTCTGGAATATGCAACATTGTTTCTGGAGATGATGCACGCACTTTTGGAGGCCAGTCGCTGCCCTAGTCTGTACCACAGTTCACCTCTTTCATTTCCTCAGGAGAAAGTTGCAACGGTGAGTCCTTGGAAGGGCAAACTGCATTTCATTGTTTTTCTTTGCCTATTTTTTTCTGAACAAGAGCATGTCAAGTTAAAGGCATTGAACTTTTGAGCCAGCTTCATACAGGTATGTGCATTGTTACTCCACCTAGATTGGACGCGCTTTGAAGTTGGAGTAATTTATACTCCTTTCTGCTCTCATAAATATTTACACTTCCAGAAACCCTATATGGGGGTCTCTATGGACCAGGATCCCCTCGATGGCAGTGGATTTGGGGGTTTTGTGCACTCTAATACACATAGAATCTGCTCTAAATAGTTCTTGACAGATCAAATAATACAATGGCTGAATACAAAACTCTGTACTATTAGAGAGGAAGCCAATGGAAGGAGAGGTGTTTGTTTGAATCTAGTATAGTGAGGTGCAGGAAGAATAAAGGACTCAGCTAATTTATCAGCAACAGGGAGCTCTGTATTACTGAGATTTCACCAAAAGGGCCAGTTTGCTTAAAGCCTCCTATATAAAGCCAGTTTTGTTTGTTCATTTTAGGGTTTGTCTCAGAGGTGTCTGACATTGGAGGTCCCCCTCTGGAAGTTGTGCTAGATGTCTTTCTGTTTGGGTGTATCTGAAACCCAGGATTGATGAACCTATACATAAGGACGGCAGTAGAATAAGGGTCTGGGGATGGGGGCCAGTGGTGGTGGTGGTTGGGGAAGGAGGGGCGTTAGGGTGATGATGTCAAGGAGTCCAGGAAGAAAAATAATGTTTGGAAACTGTGGAAAAAATTGCATATTTCTGTGTGACATGATTGAATTGTGGAATGATGATATAGTTATTAACTCCAATTATTATTAAATTTTAGAAAATTAGTATTCCCAATGCCATTTTTTTCTGCCCAGTCCAAATATTGAGGACCTGGAAAATTCTTGAGGGATACACCTTCTTTGGAAAGATACTTCAGGAGGTTCTCTGCTGTCTGAATTTCCTTCTGAGAAAAAGCCTTTCAGGCGCACAGCACATTTCATTTGACATGGTGCGCTGTGAGCTTTACTGGATCTCTGAAAAGTTGTCGGAGCCGAGGATTATCGTCCCCATTTTACAGATAAGGAAAATGACACTCAAGGAGGTTAACTGAGTGGCTCAAGGTCACACAAGTACTTATTAGCAAAATTAGGAGTAGAACCCAATTCCTGGGATTTTCATTCCATGAGCTATGCATTAGAAAAGAATCTGAAAGGTTATCGTCTCCACAGAAAGTTAATTCAGTTGCAGATTGATTAACCTAAAGGGGAATTCAATCAATACTGGTATAAAGTCTGGGAAAGCGCTCTTCCTTCTGCACGGATGTTTTTACCACGACAGCAGTGGATGGCCCATCAGGATCAGAATCAAAATCCCAGCTATCAGAGCTAGCTAAATTACTCTCCGCTCTGTAGTTGCAGCTGTCTATTTTGGAGGTAGTTATATATGTTGCTAAAATGTCTGTCGGTGACTTGAAGCACTTTCCCATACTTTTTTGGTGTTGTCCTTCAGGGTTTGTGTATGTTGAGGAAGACTCTAATAATTGAGTAGATATTTACATAATTCCAAGTGAAAGTGCTATCGCAAACTCAGAGGTAATTTAGCATTTCTGTAGGTCAATTATCATTCTGGAGGCCGCGTCTGCAACAGAACTTCCTCCTCTGAGTGCAAGCCTGGCTCGTTTTCAGCAAATGGCATTTAAAGTGTGGCTGTGCTGGCTTGAACTGATAGCTTATTTTGTTCACCAGCCCCAAGGGAATCCAGATGTAGGTGAAGCCAGGAGGGTGAGATTTCTTGATTGTTGTGCAGTACCAAATATGTGTTTCCTTTCATTTTCATAATGCACAAATTGTCACAACTTACTGTTGTCTATCTATTACAATTTTGCTCTGTGTGGCTATGATGCCTCTTTTAATCCACTTTATTTTTCATGTTCAATTTCTCCTTGTGAAAGTAAAAACCTGAGCATTCATTTTGTATTAATTAGAATATCTGTGCTGCTTTTAGCATAGATATCGATATTATTTTCTTATTATAATCAAGTCTTAATTATTAAATCTAAACTACATCACCTCACTATTCTATATTTCTAAAGCACTTCATCATCTGCATGTGCACACATATGATCTGATGTAATTCTCACAACTGGTTTATGAACCAAAATTTGTAGTAGATGTTGTTTGCCATGACAAACCCAAAAATGAAAAATCATCATTTTGCTTTGGGGGAATTTTATTTTAATTTGATTATTACATGGTTTTCTAAATATAAACATAACAGGATTTTTAATTCCAGAATTGTTTATAATGTCAGAGTTTAGATAAAGTCTCTATATTTCATCAGCATTAAGAGCAATAATGGTAATTTTGCAGAAGAGTAAATTTTGGCAACGTCAGATTTTCCATCAGTCTCTTAGAATATTGTCCAATTTTCATTTGATGAAATTTCCCCTTTTATTTTCAGGCTGTGAAAAGTAGGTTCAAATGATATTGTGGATAGAGAATTTTCTGATTAATAACTGATTCTTTGTTTTTCATAGTGATTTCCGGTAAATATCAACAGAAATATGGTATTCTTCAGTATAACCTGTCACTTTAAGATGTGCAACAAGGGCTAGGAGCAAGGAATCTGCAATATTCTTTATAATTTCATGGGGTCTTCTGAGGAAATGTGCCAATTTTATGGGGACTCGTAGGGAAAAATTTTGATTTCATGTGGATTCGAGTGAAAAGGTAAATTTCATGGGATTTCTAAAAATGGCTGGATTTCTCAGGATCCGTGAAATCTATGACAGCCATGGAGAAAATGCACCACTCTTGTCATGGACGAAATTTCAGTGCAGTTTGGCAAAACTTTATTTCTTATACACCTGATATGATGCATATTACGTATTTCGAGTCTTCTATTTTTTTTAACAGTTACCTTTTCATTGATGTCTGTGAATACTAACGGTGGTATTTTGGGTACATAACAAAAAATAGGGGGAAATGGCTAACTTTGGCAGTTGCTTCAAGCATATGTTGTGTGATCACTAAAAACTACATTACTCACCTGAGCACTTATATTTGAATCAAGGTTAGAATGGCTGCGCTCAGAGTTGGATGGTCCTAAAACTGAGAAAGAAGGGAAGCCACTCACTTCAATTTCTAAAGTAGAGCCATAAATGATAGCTTCCAGAGAGATCTTTGAGATCCTTCTGTGGAGCTGTTCCCCAAGGATGTTAAAAGAACTACAGGCCTACAGCAAAGTTTCCTTAGGGAACTTGTGAATAAATCACATCACATGGCCTCCCTAAAGCAAGTTCAATCAGATGCTGAGAGTAGAACATGAAAATCTATCTTTGATTCCATCTTTTGGGTGACTCTGGTACTTAATGCACCAGTCTGAGAACCACAGTTCAAATCCACTTTTCCTTTCCAGTTTAAAACCTTCTACTACATTGTCTCACAAAATGTCTAGCCCTTTTCTACTTAAGACCTTTCATTATTGAGAGCAGGGTGGAGAGTGACAACTTACCCCTAAATAACCTTTTGACTGGAATGGGGCCTAAGTCAGAAAGAAGGTTATTGGGGAATAAAAGATGTGCAGGGAAATGTCTGAAAACTTGTGCCTAAATGCAGACACATTAACTATAAAAATCTACTGATGCAGGTGTGCTGTATTGTTGACAGGCAGTATTTATTTGTTCATGCTTTCTTTTTGAAATGGAGAAGAATTCTTGCTACAGTTCCAAGGGGGGGATAGGGACTTCCATAAATTTATATGGTATCTGCATAAAAAATTCAGCATATATTAAAATAGTGATTGTACAATTCTGCTTGACATGCTTGAACTATAAATTATATGATATATGTATTAACTCCCAATTGATAATGATAAAAATAAGTTTTTAAAATATGTGAAACAGCAGGAATTCTGGGAAGATGGCGACTGAGTAACAAATACTTGAAGGACTCCACAGAAATCAGGCCAGGAGAGTTACTAAGAGGGAAATTCAACACTGCTGGATCACAGGATGAGCATCATAAAGATCAGTAAGCACGGATACACAAGGTTTTGAGGGGCTGGGGCTTTTGGCTTACCATAGTGGAGGCGGCAAGGGTTTGACTTTAGGCCCGCCACAGTCTCAGCAAGGACCAGGACCACTTGGAGCCCGTGCAGAGGCTTAAGTTCAATCCAGTCTTCAGGGATTAAACCCTTGCAGTTCCACGGGCTGGGATCAGGACTCAGCTATATTGTTACTTTTATTTCCCTCTCTTCTCTCTATGCCCCCACAGTCTCAGCGGGCTTACCTTTTAATTATTTTTCTCCTCTTTATCTCTTTCCTGTCCTCTCACACTCCAGCCTAGGGCATTTACACCTGCCCCACATCCAAGTAAGTGAGCTCCACCCTCCCTGTCCAGCTAAGCAGAATCTGGGGAAAGCCCAGTTGACCTCCACCAGGGGATAGTACGTCTAATTTTTGACCAGGGAATTCCTGCCTATGTGACTGGGAGAGTTCCTATTTTTCCTCTGTTGTCCCACGTGACTGAGGGAACCACTTCCAGCCTACCTTACTGCAGGAACCTCTGTCCAACCCCCACAGTGATCTACCTGACCAGGGCAATTCCACCCACCATTCATGGTGTTCTACACCAAAGCAGGCAACTCACCAGCCTTCTGGGGCAATTCCCTGAGAGGGAATCCACAAGAGGATAAAATGGTAGGCTAATTCCATAGTGAAATTAGCTGTAGGCTGTTCAAAGAAACATTCCTACAAGTCTCCCAGAGAGAGCCAGTGCTCTTTGACTCCCTGGAAAATGGCACCTGGCTCTTCTATAACAACACAAGGCAAAAGGCCATCAGTCCCAACGATCTCAATGAAAAAACAGGAGAAACAAAAGGTAATGGCAGAAGATGTCCTGAACATAACAATATGCATAGAAGAAACAGACATTGAGCTGCCACAGAAATACATTTTCAGAATGCTGCTGGGAGTCATACAGAATATGAGGGAAACAGTACAGCACAAGGATGAAATGATAGAGGAGATAAAGTCCATGCACCAAAGGGAAATAGGAGAGCTTAGGGAAGAGAAACCAAAAACCAGTAGCAGACACATGGACCTCTAGAATAAACTGGAGGAAGCAGAGAACCACCTCAGTGACTTGGAGGACAGCCAAGCAGACTTTAATAAATGCAAACAAAAATCTAATAAGATCAATAGAGAAGCTGAAGAAAACCTAAGAGCTATGTCTGATGCTACGAAAAGGAAAAAACATTAGAATTATTGGATTACTGGAGGAAGACACAGCAAAAAAGTCATCTGTAACAATAGTAAGATAAGTCTTGCAGGGAAACTTCCCAAGCTTAATGAATGAAAACCAGGCAACCATTAAGAAGGCTGAAAGGACACCAGCTAGAATGAATCCCAAGAAGTGACCAAGGCACATAATAAACTATCTAACTTTGAGGAAAACGAGAAAATCATGAGAGCAGCTAGGGAAAGACAAGTCATCGTATATAAAGGTTCCCAAATAAGAATATGCTTAGACATATCAGCAAAAACGATGAAGAAGCGGAGCGAGTAGAATAACATAATCCAAAAATTGAAGGAAAACAATGCAAACCCAATAATACTCTACCCAGCCAGATTATTAATCAAGATCGATGGAGAAGTAAGAGTCTTCCCAGAGAAGGAAAAACTCAAAGAATATGTTAGAAGAAACCCAGCCCTACCAAATATCCCCGTTGACCCAGTATGGAGAGTTGAACTACACTCACCAAGCATAAATAAGAGATTGCCACATAGAAAAATCTCACACAGAGGAAAAAAGAGAAAACAGACTCCAAGATAGGATTGGCTTAAGGATGGAAAGACACACACACACACACACACACACACACACACACACACACACAAACTCACTAATCAGAAAGGAAGGTAGGAAAACACCCAAACAAAAGGTAAAAGAGGTCCTCACAGAGTCAGCAGATGGAGATAATAGCCCTATCAATGGTCTAAATTCAGGCACTAAATGACTGAGGCGAGTTTACTAGTTTAGGAATCTCAATCCATCAATCTGATGCCAATAGGAGAAACATCTCAATGCTACAGAAAAAAGTAGACTGAGAATCAAAACCTGGAAAAAGCCATACAAAACAAACAGCAATTCAAAAGAAGCAGGGGTTGCAATCCTAATCTCGGATAAAATTGACCTCAAAGTGCAAAGCATAAAAAGAAATAAGGAGGGACACTATATGTTCTCAAAGGAACATTAGAAAAAAAGCATTAGGCATTGTAAACATATATTCCCCAAATGAGAGACCTGCTGAATACATCAACCAAACACTCCAAAAGATAAAAAAATAAATCATGGCCTCAACAATTATAATGGGTGACTTGAATACACCACTTTCTGAGTGTAAGGAAAGAAACTCAACAAGGATGCTAAAGATCTAAATACTACAATTAGACAAATTTGACCTAATAGATACGTACACAGCTTTTCATCCAAATACAAAATAAAATCACATTCTTTTCAAGTTTGAAGGGTACATATTCTAAGATAGACCACATGCTGGGGCATAAGATGAATCTACATAAATTTAAGCACATTGATATCACACACAGTTCTCTCTCTCTGACCACTGTGCCATAATGCTGGAAACCAACAAAAGGAAAACAAAGAAAACAAGAGCGAACAATTGGAGGGTGTATAACTCTATTACAAAAGGAGTGCATACCGGCACAGATCAGAGATGAAATTGGGAAATTTCTAGAAACCAATGAGAATGAGAACAAGATGTACCAAAACTCATGGGATGCAAGGGAATTTATCAGAGGAAGTTTCATAGCAATATATGCCCAACTGAGATAGGAAGAGAGACTCATGATTGATATGCTGGCACAAAATTTGCAATGACTAGAGCAGAGTCAGCAGGACAATCCCACTAATAGCGAAAGCAAAGAAATAATAAAAACCAGGGCTGAAATTCAGGAGAGGGA
Source organism: Tenrec ecaudatus (assembly GCF_050624435.1). NCBI lineage: Eukaryota > Metazoa > Chordata > Mammalia > Afrosoricida > Tenrecidae > Tenrec > Tenrec ecaudatus. The sequence goes on from NC_134532.1 coordinate 116,654,971, forward strand.
AAATAAGAAAACTATGGAAACAATGAATGCTGCTAAAAGTTGGTTCTTTGAAAGGATAAACAGAATTAACAGAATGCTGGCAAACCTAACCATAGAAAGGAGGGAACAAATATCAATAGCAAGGATGAGGGATGAAAGAGTAGACATGACAACAGACACTAATGAAATCAAAAGGATAATTACACAGTACTACCAAGGATTGTACTCCAATGAATTAAAAAAATTGGAAGACATGGACAAATTCTTGGAAAACAACCCCTCTCTAGACTATCCTAGATGAACGTCAATAATTTCAACAGACCCATAGCAATAGAAGAAATGGACAAGATTATCAAGGGATTACCAATAAAGAAATCCCCTGGACCAGATGGCTTCACTGGAGAATTCTACCAAGCATTTAGGGAAGAACTGGCACCAATCCTACACAAACTTTTCCAGAACATAGAAAAAGATGGCAAACTCCCAAACTCCTTCTATGAAGCTAGTATAACTCTTATATCAAAACCAGACAAGGATCCCATAAGAATTGAGAAATAGAGACCAATATCCTTAATGAACATTGATGCAAAAATCCTTAACAAAATACTGCCAATAGAATCCAAAAATATATAAAACAAATAATTCACCACGGCCAAGTGGAATTAGCACCAGGGATGCAAAATACAAAAGACAATTAGTATCATTCACCACATTGACATGAAAAGCTATAAAAACCACATGATAACATCAATAGATGTAGAAAAAGCATTTGACAACATCCAACACCAATTCCTGTCTAAGACACTTGAGAAGATAGGAATGAAAGTAAAATTCCTCAAGACAATACAAGCTATATATGAAAAATCAACTGCCAACGTGTTAGTCAATGGAGAAAAGACTAACACATCCCACTGAAAAAGGGGAGCGGACAAGGATGCCCTATGTCCCCACTCTTATTTAATATTGTACTCGTGGTTTTAGCTAACAGCATAAGGTAAAGAAAAGATATTATATTCGTCTGGGGAAGGAAGAGGTGAAACTGTCATTATTTGCAGATGATATGATTTTATATATCTAAAATTCCAAAAGTTCCAAAAGGGAGCACTGGGAGCAATAGAGGAGTTGGGCAGATGGTAGGATACAAGATCAACAAACACAAGTCCGTTGGACTGCTATACACATTGGATAAGTCCACAGAAGAGGAGATCAAAAGGTGGTACCCTTCACAATAGCCAAACACAAATTGAAATATCTAGGGATATACCTGACTAAAAGTACAAAAGATCTATACGAGGAAAACTACAGAACACTATTACAGGAAACCAAAACTGACCTCTCAAGTGGAAGAATAGCTGATGCTCATGGATTGGAAGACTCAATATAGTAAAGATGTCAGTTCTGCCAAAGGCACTATATAAGTTTAATGCAATCCCAATACAATTACCCTCATCTTTCTTCAAAGAAATGGAAAAACTGTTTACCAAATTCATATGGAGAGGGAAAAAGCCCAGAATTAGCAGAGAACTCCTCAAGAAGAAGGACACAGTGGGAGAGCTTGCTTTACCTAACTTTAGCACATATTATACAGTAACAGTGGTCAAAACCTCATGATATTGGTACAATGACAGATACTCAGACAAATGGAAAAGAACTGAAAACTCAGAGATAAAACCATCAGCATACAGACAACTAATCTTTGATAATGCCCCCCCCAAAAAGCAATGGGAAGCAGATGACTTCTTTAACAAGTTGTACTGGAAAAAATGGATATCTACCTGCAGAAAAATGAAGCAAGACCCTTGTCTCACTCTATGCACAAGAATAAACTCAAGGTGGATCACAGACCTTTATGTTAAACCGCAAACTATTAGGGCCATCTATGAAAGAATTGGGATCAACTTGAGAACTTTGGCACAGGGAATACATAGACTGTCAGGAATAGGGAAAGACACAAACCCAGAGGAGGCACAAGTTGATAATTGGGATATACTGAAGATAAAACACCTGTGTACATCGAAAGAATTCACCAAGAGAGTAATAAGGGAGTCCACGGATTGGGAAAACATCAGACAAAGGCCTTATCACTAAAATCTACAATATTCTGCTAGCTTCCAAAAAGAAAAAAAAAATCAATTGCCCACTGAGGAGGTGGGCAAGGGACCTGAACAGAAGTGTCACAGGGGCAGAAATCCAAATGGCCAACAACCATTTGAGAAAAACTTCCCAATCTTAGCCATAAGAGAATTGCAAATTAAAACAAAAATGAGATACCACCGAACACCCTCAAAGATAGCCCAATTCAAAACATAAGAAAGCAGGAAGTGTTGGAGGGGCTGTGATAAGATAGGAATTCTCGTCCACTGCTGTTGGGTGTAGGTATATACAACCACTATGGAAATTGATTTGGTGATTTCTAAAACAGATGGAAATTGCACTACCATATGACTCAGCAATCCCCCTACCAGGCATATACCCAGAAGATGGAAGAAACATATCACAGCCAGACATCTGTGCTCCAATGTTCACCGCGGCATAGTTCACAATTGCAAGGCGTTAGAAACAACCCAAACTTCCATCAACTGACGAGTGGATTATAAAACTGTGGTACATACATATAATGGAGTACTACGCATCGCTAAAAAGCAGTGATGAACGTATGAAGTACATCACTGCATGGGAAGAACTGGAGGAAATCATGCTAAGCGAAGTAAGTCAAGCACAAAAGAACAAGTACAACATGAGTCCATTGAGGTAAGCTTTAAAAAATGCAAAATGGGCATGGGGAAAGAGGTTCTGCATACAAACATTCCTGGGGTGAGGACAAGGTAGTATGGCAGGGGCCACACCACATCCATGGATACATATAGTAGCCAACTAAGAAGGAGGTGGGGAGGGGAAAAATAAAAAAAGAATTAGTCGTGGGCGCACAGGACACTAACTCACCCAAGGAGAGGATATTGTTTATATCTACATGGGGAAAGAGGGATCAGACTTCAACCCAGTGCTCCAAGATGTGAATGCAACATGCCGGCATAGAGTAGGGAACCAGTGGAGAGGTCTGAGGGGCTGGGCCCAATCCCAAATCTGTGGATATTTGCCCCTCCCCCAGAAGAATTTATTTCAGAGGAGAGCACTGAATATGCAGCTCCAGGAGAGGGACATGTCTGATCAGAGTACATGGGAGCAAATGAAGGGAGAGGAAGAGAGAGTGGAGCACATCCTGGCCCACCAAGCCTTGAGGATGATATTCCTGCTCAAAGCAGCCAATTCACTGAGAAGACCAGGTGGCTGGTCCCACTATGAGACACAATATCGCTCACTGACCCATAGCCCTAAACGGAACAACACTGGAGACACAGTGTGGGAATTCCACCAGATCTGATCCCACCACACTGAGGCAAAACGCTAAGAGTGTGCAGCAGAACAGCAAAGGGAACAGAGCAACAAAGTCTCCAGGAAATACCAAAAATAGACTTTGGGGCCAAGGCTTGTCACCCGAACATATTGTCCTGGAAAATACTCCTAAAGGCCAACAAACAATCCTTCAACTAACTAAAAGCTTTTCGTTCTTATTGTGTTTTGTTTTGTCATTGGCTTGTTGTTTTGTTGCTCTGTCTTGTTTTTTGTGCATGTTATTATCATAGCAGGCCTGTCTAAATAAGATAGGCTGGATGAACAATCTGGAGGACAAAACAACGGTACCAAAAGTTCCAGGGGGACATGGGAGAAAGGGTGGTGGTGGGAAATTAAGTTGTGTTAACAAACCCAGGTACAAGGTAACAACAAGTGATCCAAATTGGTGGTGAGGAGGGTGTAAGAGACCTGCTAGGGCATGACCAAGGGTAACATAACTAAGAGGAATTACTGAAACCCTAATGAAGGCTGACCATGAAAGTGGGACAAGAGGAAAGAGCTAGTAGGTAAAGGCATTTATAGAGGTCTAAATAAATGCACGTACATATGTAAATATATTTATATCTGAGGATAGGGAAATAAATCTATGTGCATATATGTATAGAATTAGTATTAAAGTAGCAGATGGACATTAGGCCTCCACTCAAATACTCCTTCAATGCAAGAATATTTTGTTCTATTAAATTAGCATTGCATGATGCTCACCTTCCTGACACAATCGCTGAAGACAAAGCGGGTGCATGAGCAAATGTGGTGAAGAAAGCGGATGGTGCTGGCTATCAAAAGATATAGCATCTAGGGTCTTAAAGGCTTGAAGGCTTGAGGGTAACAACTGGCCATCTAGTTCAGAAGCAACAAAGCCCACATGGAAAAAGCACATCAGCCTGTGCAATCACGAGGTGTTGAAGTGATCAGGTTTCAGGCATCATCAGTGCAGAGTGGAGACCCAAAGCCCATCTGTAGGCAATTGGACATCCCTGTAGGGAAGGGTCACGGGGAGGAGATGAACGAATCAGGGTGCAGTGTAGCAACAAGGAAACAAATTTCCTCTAGTTCTTAAATACTTCCTTGCCATCCACTATCATGATCCCAATTCTACCTTACAAATCTGGCAAGACCAGAGGATGTACACTGGTACAGATAGGAACTGGAAACATAGGGAATCCATGGTGGATGATCCCGTCAGGACCAGTGTTGAGACTGGTGATACCAGGAGGATGCAGGGAGGGTAGGGTGGAAAGGGGGAACCGATTACAAGGATCTACATATAACCTCCTCCCTGGGGGATGGACATCAGAAAAGTGGGTGAAGGGAGACATTAAACAGTGCAAGATATGACAAAATAATAAATTATCAAGGTGGGAGTGGGGAGGGAGGAGAAAAATGATGCGCTGCTGCCAGGGACTTAGGTGGAGAGCAAATGTTTTGAGAATGATGAGGGCAATGAATGTACAAATGTGCATTACACAATTCATGTATGTATGAATTGTGATGAGTTGTATGAGCTCCTAATAAAATGATTAAAAATATTTGTAAAACAATGTTAGATTTTAATTCAGCTTGCTAAGAAGACGGATTCACATACGTTGAAAGTCCAGTGGGATACTAGAAAGTAATGTCTGATACAGGGGCTATCTTCCTTATGTGGGTCTACAGGTGATCCTTGGCCTCTATTTCTCTACCTACGAAAGCCTCCTAATGTCTCCTCATCATCATGACAACAAAAATTGCTGAAATTTTCAAAATTCTCCCTATGGTAGTACTAATCCTTGAAGAATTACTTTCATACTATTCAGCAGCATATATGCAAGTAACTCTAAAATAGAAATCTGTTCATATGATTTTCTTGAGGAAGGCCACTAAATATTTCTCTATTCCTTTAAGGGTGAAGTTCAGCAATCTAGTTGACCATTCAGGAACTGTTCGGTTCTGTTCCTTTTTAGTTCTCCAGTTTCATCACCCAAAGTTTGAGCCATGTTGAAGTGGCACTGCGTTACTGTATGCCTCCACATCTACCGTATATATTCGTGTATAAGCCAAGTTTTTCAGTGCAAAAATGTGCTGAAAAACTGGGGTTCGGCTTATACACAAGTCAGTGATACCCCTGCAAGGTGTAACATCTCACGGGTGATTGTCATTCCTCTGCTGTTCATTCAAAGCCCCACTGACACTGCAGGGCTTTGAATGTTTGTTTACTCACAACTAACCAATCAGAGCCGTCCTATGATGTGGACGGCTCCAATTTGCAGAAGCGCCCACAGTGACTCACTTGAACTGCTAAGGATGTGTCTGTGGCTGCGCTTCATCTCTCCCCTCTGGTCTCTGTGTTAATTCACATCCTGCATATCCCACGCTAGGCTTATACTCATGTCGATGAGTTTTTCTGGTTTCCCAGGTAATAATTAGGTACCTCGGCTTATACTCGGGTCGGCTTATATTCGAGTATATACAGTACCTCTTATCCACATTTCAAGGATTACATTTTTGGTAAGTCCTCCTGGACTTCCAAGTTTGACTATCCTGCTTCTCTCCTGTGCTCTCACAGCAGGAATTAATGGATAAATTCTACAATCAGTTATATTGCACTGTGATTGTTTATTCAGTTTCTGATAGCAATAATATTGGCATTTCTCAATGGAAGGTTATCCTTTTTAGTCTGGCCTATAACAAATTCAAAATGTTCTCTTACATATCTATTGAACACCATTCTTCTTGATCCTCCATCAATATCCAAGACTTTATCCTTATCTAGAATTAGTTTGAAAAATCCTCAGACTCACGTTGTTCTCTGACTTCTACTCTGGACATGCCTGAAAAGTCATTTCCTTTCCTGCTATTCTTGAAGCCTTGGCTGAGGTTGTCATCAACTTAATTGAGACTATTAAATATCAGGATGGTGAAGTGATGAACACACAGAGTTTGCTTTTACGGCCCTCCTCTTCTCCCTGTACATCAGCCCTGAGACTGGATTGAGCCCTTCCTCACCCACTCGCTAGCACAGCACTTACCTCACAGGATTGCATTTGAGATTGTAAGCTTCCTGGTGAAAGACAATGTGCCAACATTGTGTGTGGTCAGCAGCTGGGAAAATGCTTGACTCCTCATTGATAACATTAAAGAGTAAACGAAAGCTTAGGATATTCACTGATTACGAACTCATGCTTATTAGAAATTTCTCAAATGTCAATTTTGATGATACTTGCTCTATATTTTTAGTTCTGATCATTATCATGTACAATATTTTAAAATAAATCTTTGCATACTTTTCCAGATATTTCCTTTTCTTATCCTATTCATTAATAAAATTTCATTTCTTTCCACTCACAAATCTACTAGAAAAAGGAAAAGTTTGGGAAGAGGGAGTTAACAGTTGCATAAATTGCTTTGTAGAAATCTTGGGCTCAAATGATGGGTCTCATTTGTAGATTTTTAGAGAAAAATAGCAGGATAGGAGTCAATTCTCTACCCCCACCTCTTCCGATTCCATCCCCATGTCCTAATTAACAGAAAGTGTATAAGGAAAATAGAATAGAAGCGATGTGTTCATGGATCTTATACTTTCCAAAAACCTTGATGAAATGCTTGGCTTTCCATTTAGTCAATATTTGACCATTTTATTTATTCTGTGTACTCACATTTCATATGCATACAGGCTGTGCACTAACTGTTCCCTGGGTGCTATTTGATTTATGAAAAATCTGGACACATGACACAAGCAGTTTTGAGAAATTGAAAATCATTATTACAATTTATGAAAAGAAGAAACTTCTTGTCCAGTCAATTATGACCCTAGAGGACAGAATAGAACCGCCTCTGTTGGTTTCTGAGACTGGATATCTTTATGAGAGTTGTTGCTATTGTTAGGGATCATCTAGTTGGTCACTATCCATAGCAGCCCTGTGCACAGCAGAATGAAATACCACCTGGTCCTGTTCCCTCATCATCACTGTTCCTGTGCCTGAGCCCATAGTGGCAGCTATGGTGTCACTTCATCTCCTTGAGGGCCTTCGCCTTCTTCACTGTATTTCTACTTTACCAAACATGTTGTCTTGCTCTAGAGATTGGTCCCACCTGATAACATGTCCAAATTATGTAAGATGAAGTCCCAACATCCTTGCCTTTAACGAGCACGTTGGCTGTACTTCTTCCAAGGCAGGTTAGTTTGTCCTGTTAGCAGCCCAATGTACTTTCTTTATTCAATGAGCAACTTTCACATGCATATGAGGCAATGAAAATACCACAGCTAGAGTGAGTTACACTTCAGTTCTCAATGTAAAATCCTTGCTTTCAACACTCTAAAAAAGTTTTGTGCAACTTATTTACCTAATCAGATGAGATCAGGAGCATTCAGGGTGATATGGCCATAGACCATATTTACCTAATCAATTGCTTGGATGTGCTTAATCAATTTGTCTTTTGATTCCTTGACTTCTGCATCCACAAGCATTGGTTGTGGATCCTAGCAAGACAAAATCTTGACAACTTTGAGCTTTTCTCGGTATTATCTATTGGTCCAATGGGGAAGATGTGGCCTTCTTTACATTGAGGTGTACTCCCAACAGGAAGTTGCAATCCTTTATCTTCATTAGCAAGTGTTTCAAGGCCTCCTTACTTTCAGCAAGATAGGGCATGTCATCTGCATATTATAGGTTGATTATAAATCCTCCACCAATTCGGATGCCATGTATAGTCATATAATCCAGTTTCTCTGATGATTTGCTTAGCATGCATATTGAATAAAAATGGTGCCCAGCTATCAAAATATATAGTGTCTGGGGTCTTAAAGGCTTGCAGATAAATAAGTGGAAATCTAGCTGAGAAGCAACAAAGTCCACAGGGAAGTAGCACACCAGCCTGTGTGATCACAAGGTATCGACAGGGGCAGGCATCAGGAATCAAAGACCCAGAACAAAAAATCATATAATTGTGAATGATGGGGAGTGTGGAGTGGAGACCCAAAGCCCATCTGTAGGCAACTGGACTTCCCCTTACAGAGGATGGCAGTATAGCATCAATGAGACATACAACTTTCTTCTAGTTCTTTAATGCTTCCTCCCTGCCACAGCAGAAAAGTGGGTAAAGGGAGACATCTGTCAGTGTAAGACCTGACAAAATAACAATAAGTTATAAATTATCAAGGGCTCATGGGGAAGGGAGGTGGGGGAGGGACAGGGAAATTGAAGAGCCAATACCAAGGGTTCAAGTAGAAAGAAAAATGTTTAGAAAATGATGATGGCAACAAATGTACAAATGTGCTTGACACAACGGATGGATGTATGGATTGTGATATGAGAGTTGTACAAACCCCAATAAAATGATTTTTTTAATGGTGAGAGGATACGCCCCTAACACAGCTTTCCTGATTTAAAGCCAAGCAACATTCCCTTATTTCCTTCATACAACTGCCTCTTGATCATGGGACCAGCTCTTCATGAGCACAGTGAAGTGTGCTTGAATTCCCCTTCCTCCCAAGGGTATTCATCGTTTTTATGGTCCCACAGTTAAATGCATTGGCATAGTCAATAAAACACAAGTAAGCATCTTTCTGGTGTTCTCTGGTTTCAGCCAAGATCAAATTGACACCAGCAATGCTATTCCTTGTTCAACATCCTTTCCTGAATCCAGCCTGGACCTTTGACAGCTCCCTGTCAATGTACTGCTTTAACCATTTTTGGATGATCTTCGGTAAAATTTTACTTGCATGTGATATCAAGGATATTATTCAATACTTTGAGCATTCTTTTGGGTTGGCTTGCTTTTGAATGGCTACAAATGTGGATCTCGTTCAGTCAGTTGGCCAAGCAGGTGTCTTCCAAGTTTCCTGGAATAGATGAGTAAGTGCATTCAATGCTTCATCCGCTTGTTGAAACATTTCAATTGGTATTTAATCAATACCTGTAACATTGTTTTTGGCTGATGCATTCAGTGTAGTTTGAACTTCTTCCTTCAGCATCATTGGTTCTTGATCATATGCTGCCCTTGAAATGGTGGAATGTCGACATGTAGACAGGTTCTTTTCGGCACAGTCACTCTATGTATTCTTTCCATATTCTTTCGATGCTTCTTGGATCATTCAAATATTATCCCCTTAGAAAATTTCAATATTGAGACTTCAGCCTTGAATTAGTTTCTTGAGTTATTTTAGTGTTAGCTATGCTGAGCATGTTCTGCCCTTTCGGTTTTCTAATTCTAGAAATTAGGTTTTCTAATATATTATACATTTCACTAAAATATTTGGCCTTGCCTTCTTGAGCTGCCATTTGAAATTTTCTATTCAGCTCTTTGTCATCATCATAATTTCTTCCATTTGCTTTAGCTACTCTATGATTATGAGAAAGTTTCAGAGTCTCTTCTGACATCCACTTAATTTTTTCCCTTTCTTTCCTGTCTTTTAAATGACCTTTTGCTTTCTCCGAGAATGCTCTTTATGTCCCTCCATAGTTCATCAGGTCTTGTGTCATCAGAGTTCAATAAATCAAATCTGTTCTTGAGATATTTTTGAAATCCATATGTGATAGACTTAGGTAGTGTTTTGGCTCTTGTAGACGGCTTTTCGTTTTCTTTGACTTCAACCTGTACATATGAACAATTGATATTCTGTTCTTCAATCAGTCTATGATCTGGGTTTAGCTGTTGATATTGAATGTCTCTAGCATCTCTTCCTGCAGATGTAGTCAAAGCGGTATCTGTGTACTCAATCTGGAGAAGTCCATGGGTATAGGAACCTTTTGTGCTGTTCAAAAAGGGCATTTGCTTTGAATAGTTTGTTGGTTTTGCAAAATTCTCTCCTGTTATCTCCAGCTTCATTTCTATCACCAAGACCATATTTTCCTCTATTGATCACTCCTTTTGGTTCCCAACCTTTGCATTCCAATTGCCAATAATTACCAATACATCTTGATTGCATATTTGATCAATTTCACAATGAAGTTATTGGCAAAATTCTTCATCACTAGCTTTTGTGGTTGATGAGTAAATTTGAATAATGATTTTATTGATTGGATTTCCTTGAAAGCAGCTAGATACAATTCTAGCACAGACAGCATGTATTTCATGATGAATTTTACAATGTCCTTTTTGATAATGTCATGCCATTTTCCATGATTGTGTTATTCCCAGAATAGTAAATTGCTTGATTCTCTGATTTAAAATGTCTAATGTCAGTCCATTTCAACTCACTATTGCCTAGGATATTAATCTTCATGCATTCCATTTCATTTTTGACCACTTCCATTTTTTTGTAGATTTATAATCGCATAGTCAATTTCTGATTATTCTAGATTTTTGCAGCTGGTTCTCATTACCTTAAGTCATGATCCGTCCCAAAAAGAAGATACTGATGTCTCCACACTCCAGGCTTTACTTGACTCACTGACCATGGTCGACTCCACTCTGAAAACGCAGCTCCTCCTCAGTTACATTTTGAGTTTCTTCCCGCCAAAGGGACCCATCCTCTGGCACAGTCTCAAACGATGTTCTGCTTCCATTCTAATCGACTTTCAATATCTGACCTTTTCTAAGTTAAGCATAGGAATTTAGCAGTTTCTTCCTCTGAAGTGGGAAGCAGAGTCCCTTTTCTCTGTCCATTTTCAGTCCAGAAACTCTGCTGAAGCATATTCATTTTGGGTGACACTAGTGACATTGTGTCTAGTCCACAGCAACACACAAGCCACCACAGTACAGCAAACGGAGACAGGTGACGGTTTACAGAGTAGAGAGCGGTGTCTGTAGCCTTCATAGTGGTGGTTGGTTTCAAACTACTGCCCTTGCAGTTAGCAGCCCAATGCATGACTCCCTATGCTACCAGGGCTCCTAGTGGAAAGAAATACTAAGCACTAATTGCAGTTTTCCAGAGGAGAAATGTTTACACCTCCTAAAATTACCCTTGCTTATTCTTACATTGCTGGCTGGTTTTGGTCAGTTACTGTCTTCATGTTACTGCAAGAACCACATTACATGGTGGTTCTGCATCGTTTTCATGGCTCTTCTGCTATTGGGCCTCACCTGCCTCTGCTGCCTGCTCCCGCCATACTGCCTATTCCTTTCTGGCTCTCTTGTCATTATATTACCAAGACCTGTTGCCAAGTGGGAAGTATGCACAGGGCACACATAGGTCTCTCATGCCCAGTAAAAGCAAGGGCGACAACTCTTTTAGTTCTACCAGTCTTCTCCCCAGAGGCATGTAGTCTGCCTTGTTTTAAGAAGACCCTGCACAGGAACCTCCCAAGAACCCCGTTCCAGGCACACTCAGGATGCTGCCCTGCACGGGCAAGTGTCACAATTCCTTCAGCTCCACAAATCTGATTCCTATCAGAAGGAATCCACTTCTGTGATCCGAATAGTGGCAGTTCAAAACCACCAGCAGTTCCAGGGAAGAAAGCCTGGGCTTTCTACTCCAGTCAACCGGGACAGCTTTGGAAACTCACAGGGGTGGATAAGAATCAGCACTCATGGGATGGCGGTGAGTTTGCTTTGTTCGGAGGAGGCTGACCATTCAGAGGTCTTAGTCTTTGGTTCAAAGAACACATTCTGCTCAAGACTCTTCTTGCTAAGAAGGAAATTAAGGTGAATGTCTGTGGGATTGATTTATAAATGCAAACCCCTTTTCAAATTCAAGGCATGGTCCTCCCAGCAGGAGCGTGAGTTGACCAATCCCCTTGGCAGATCACTCAATCTGCTCATCATTTTGTGGAAGTCATAAGACTATAGCTAGAAAGGTGAACTAAAAATGGCACACTGATGTAAAAGTGATTCACTGCACTTTACTTATTTTTCTGGACAAATTTATCATTCTCAACCTATCATTGTTTAAGTGTGTCAGAGTAGAACTTTTCTCCCTAGGGTTCGATAGTGGAATTTTTTCAAAAGCAGAATATCAGAAATCTTTTATTATGATTTTTGGCACCTCTAGTCTTTCCATTAACAGCTGAATACATTAATTTTTGCACTACTCAAGGGCTCCATGAAATAGTCAATGTCTGCTAAACATTAAATCAATTTAGAACATTTGGATAAAAAAGATCTGGGGGCTTACAATTTTGATTTCCAAAGTATAGGACTACTTCCAAGATACCTTAATCTTCCTATTAAATATACGTGGTACCCCATTAAAGGCTATGTTTCAACAAATAAATAAATAAATAATAAATATACGTGGTGTTTATTTTGAGTGAAAAAATAGGGTCCTTTTTAAGCATGGTTAAATACCATTGAGAAAAATTATAAATCTTTTAATTCCAGACCAAGAGATAACTTTACAAAAATAGAAACTCACCAGCTTCTGGTTTGAAATACAGTACACTTAAATTGCATTGCCTAAAATAATTGTCATTAAAATATACAAGTTCAATAAAATTAAAATATATTGCACACTGTAAAATATTTTAATAGCTGTTTAAATAAAAATATATCTTATGATGTTCCCTTTCATTAAATATATTTACTCTTGTCCCCAAATCAAAAGAGCATGTTATTTAAGAAGTGCATTACTTTTACAATGTAGAGCAAGAATGGAAAATGTAAGATACAATGATAGTGGCTTCTAGCTGAGAATCAACAAAGTCTACATGGAAGAACCACACCAGCCTGTGTGATCATGAGTGTCTCTTGGATCAGGTATCAGGCATCAAAAACACAAAACCCAAAATCATAACAATGTGAATGATGGGGGGAGCAGAGTAGAGATCCCAAACCCATGTGTAGACAATTGGACATCCCCTTACAGAAGGGTCACCAGGAAGAGATGAGCCAGTCAGGATGCAGCATAGCACTGAGGAAACACACAACTTTCCTTTAGTTTTTTAATGTTTCCTCTCCCCAACTACCATGACCCCAATTCTACCTTACAAACCCAGCTAGACCAGAGCGTGTACACAGTGAAAGCTCACAACAGAGGGAATCCAGGACAGACAACCCCCTTAGGACCAATGAGAGTAGTGATACCAGAAGGTTAAAGGGAAGGTGGGGGCAGAAAAGGGGAACCGATCACAATGATTGACATACAATCCCCTCCCAGGGGACAAACAATAGAAAACTGGGTGAAGGGAGACAGCGATCAGTTTAAGGCATGGAAAAAAAAAGACACTGATAAATTATCAAGGAAAAAAAAAGATTGATACATTATCAAGGGTTCCTGAGGGAGGGAGGATGGAGGATAGGGGAATGAGCTGATAGAAAGGGCTCAAGTAGATTAAAAAGCTTCAAAAATGATAATGGGCACATGTGTACAAATGTGCTTGACATAATGGGTGGATGGAAGCAAAATGTATGGATTTCAGTAAAAACTGGAAGAGCCCCCAATAAAATGACTTTAAAAAAAAGATGGTAGTGGCTTAGGCACGCATAGCTTTAAAATAATGAATCATTTAAATTGGATACTGGGCCCATCCTCCTTGCCCTCTGTTCTAGGAACTACTTAAAGAGTCAGAGGAATTGCCTTTTGTTCCCACCTTTGTGTTTTCTAGCTATGGAGATGGTCAAGGAACAAACCTTCAACTCTCCGAGCCGCAATTTCCTCTTCTGTAAAGGTGAATGCAGCCCCATATAGAGCTGGCTGAATGCGGTGCACTGAAGATGCTCCAGTAAGCTGTAAGACGCCATGATGCTCCAGTAAGCTGTAAGACGCCATATGACAGCCAACTGTTTTAATTTTACTGTAGCTCATGACTATTTGAATCTCATTCTTTACTGAAGTGACCTCATATCCCACTTTTCTCCTTTGTGAAATTGCAAATATATTTGCTATAAAGAGATATACTAAGGTTTGTGATTGCTTTTATTTCTTCTTTTTTTTAATATCCATCCTGCTGCTGTGTACCCTTTTAGGACACTTCCATGATGTCCCAAATGCTTCTTGGGGCTTTGGACACGGTGATTGATTACACAAATCAAGTTATTAAGTTTTAACATGTATGCAATGCGGGAAAACAGAGTTTAAGATGTAATTCTTAATCAGAGTTTAAAATGAGTTTTGTTTCCAAACCCATATTTTGGAGCTTTGGTGGTATCGCTGGTTCCTGCTACTGGGCTGCTAACTGCAAAGTTAGCAGTCGAAGCCAACCAGCTGCTCTGTGAATGAGATGGGTGTCTGCTTCTGTCAAGAATTGCTGTCTTGGAAACTCAACGGGGGTAGCTCTACGCTACTTTATAGGGTCATTATGAATCAAATTGACTTTTTATAGTAGTGCTTCTTTTGGGGGGGAGGTGGAGTGATTATAGACATATTTTAAATGGAATAGATTCACCAATAAGCTAAGCATATTACTAGTATGGGTTCCATCTCCCTTCCCAAAAGGCCAGAATTTCAAGAAAACACTTATTCCTTACAGATTCATAGATTGCTGTCACTGTTGTTTTCTTTTTTCTTCCATGTGATTGACATTACCCCCCCCCCCCCCCACACACACACTTTAAAGTTAGATTTTAGGCAGCTCTTTGTACCGTTTTCACTACTGCATTCTGGTAATATTAAACTGGGTGACCATGGAAAGTCATTTAGGGATTCATGCCCTTGAGACATGAACAGGACAGCAGGCTATGGTTGAGGTGCCCGTTCCTACTCCTCCAATGCAGTGGGATGAATCTGCACTTAGCTGCCATACAGGATTCATAGCACTCCCAGGACTGGTTTGCCGCAGACACTGTATTAGATATATGATAATCCAAGCGGCTCTCTACATAACTCAGGGCTGAATAGGGATTGTTTGTAGGTACCCTGGATGCTTTAAAGTTTTCTTTTAACCCAGTGACTTTGAAATTTCTCAGTGGTGTGTGTGTGTGTGTGCAAAGAGTCAGACAGAGGAGAGCTGATGTTCCCTAGGGGCAAATCGTGTTTTCAGCTTCTCTTTATACTAGATTTCTTTTTGAATTTTATCCTATGTCTCCTCCTACAAGTTGTAGATTTGAGCAGTCCTCCTTTCCTTTCCAAATTTAAGAAAGGAACACTGCAAGGACATGCACATCCACAGGGTCTTAAGTGCTTTTTTTATGCATCAAAGATAAATATAGGCACTTTTCTGAACCCCTAACCATAATTTGACACTCAGGCTCTTCACCGCCCATCTCCAAGTAACTGATACCCCCCAAGTCCTTAAGTATTCATAGAGAACTATTTGGAATCTTTTGAAAATCAAATATTCAATGGTGATTTCATAGGTTTACCAAGAATTTGCTGAAAGAATCCTAATTCTTTACCAAAAATTAGCTGCAAGTGTTTCCTTT
Organism: Tenrec ecaudatus; assembly: GCF_050624435.1. Lineage (NCBI taxonomy): Eukaryota > Metazoa > Chordata > Mammalia > Afrosoricida > Tenrecidae > Tenrec > Tenrec ecaudatus. The sequence continues at coordinate 116,670,583 of NC_134532.1, forward strand.
ACTTTCTTTAAAAGAGAGAGAAAGAGAATAGAAAAGAAAATGGATTTATATTCCAAGGTTATTTGGGTGTTTTGCTGCATAATTAAATCAAATGTTTACAAAAGAATGCAATGCACACAAGCAATGTAACAGATGCAGGGAAAAAGTTCAAGGAAGTTAGGTGACAAGTTAAGGCAGAACAGCTACCTGGTAGAAGCATCAAAATTTTAAAGCAATTTTGTCTGATTTCCAAAGTGTTGTCACTGGCTTATAATGTCTCCAAGAAAAGAAATTGAGGTACATGACCTAGCTAGGAATAGCAAAGATCTCTGTTCCACTTCCCTGACGTTTGAGAAATTCTTCCTTGAAGTAGTGAGAACACCAGGCAATGCATTTCCAGGATTCTCAAATATAGTGGACACTGGCAAATGTTTCACCACAAACAGTGTAAAATTTAACATTTCAACTGTTTGCCTCCTTACAGCCCCTCTGAATCCTTTCCAAGCATTCTACCTCAAGAGATTTCCCCAATATGACTATCCAATCTATTCTGATTCATCTCACTCACTGACCTAGGACATAATAGAAATCCCCCTGGGGACTTCCAAAGCAGCCAGTCACTGTGGGAGCAGAAAGAGTCTTCCTTCTCCCAGGGAGCCACTGGTGATGTCAAACTGCTAACCTTGTGGTTAGCAGCTCAGTGCATAACTCACTAGGACACCAGTGATCATGATGACTGGGCAAAGGATTTCCAAGGCTGTACACCTTTACCCTTGGTGATGGAGTGCATTGTGTGTCGTTCTGTTCACTGAAAGCCCAGCATTTTAAAACCACTAGTTGCTCCTGGGGAGAATGATAAGGCTCTTTACTCTTGTGAAGATCAACGGCCTAGCAAGTTCACAAGGGTGGTTCCTACTCTGTCCTATGAGGTTGCTGTGAATTGGAATCCAGTCCATGGAAATGAGTTTGGTCTTTGGTAAGGCATTGGCAGAGCAGGTAGCCTCACCTTTTCCCCACTGAATGACTGCTTTTTGAACTTCTGACTTTGCAGTTAGCCATCCATTGCTCATCTGACAGCAATGCACTAGTCCCTGCTCCTGTCTTGCACTAGCATTCCTTAATAAGACACCTACTCACTGCCTCACTTGCTGCATAATACTATAAAATAGAGAACAAGTCTCAATAGGTCATTAGTGTCTATCCTATCCTTAATTTAAATCAATCAATGAAGTATTTTGATAATATGATTATATTTAGTGTCTAATGAAACAAAATATATCCTTTGAAATTAGATCAGAGATGGAAAGAGTTCATTCAACACATGACTCAACTATGATTCTTGGTTCACAATTGACTTAGATAAATTTTAATCCTTTGTTTGCAAGAGACAATAATGTGTTTTGTTCGGTTGTACATAGGGATGTTATGAGTTGGATCTAACTTGATGGGAAGTAGCAACAGCATCAAATTAGAGAGTGGATGAGCAGGTGGTGCATTCTATTTTACACTGAATTTTCAAAGAAGGAGTCTCTTATAATTTATTCTTTGAGCAGAGATAGTGATAGACCATGTAGGTTTATCTGGGTCAGAACATGTCAAGTAAAGAGAAAAGTAGAGAGAGAGGCTCTAAAACAGGAATTCTCCTCACACTCCAAGTATATTTTAGAAACAACCAGGAAAGTGGTATGTCCTGAAAATTGGCTTGACTGGTAGCACCAGAAGAGAGAGGTGAGAGCTACAGTAACTTTTAGGCTATAGCAAAGGTGTAGGATTTCATTTTAAGAACAACGGGAAACATTAATGGATTATAATAAAAGAAAACTCATTTCTGGTTGCTCTGGTCGGAAGAGACGGGAGAAGAGCAAGCATAGAAGCTCAGTTTTTTTAAAAAATTTAGTTATTATGGATACATTTATAAGACAGGCAAAATAGATTGTGTGAGATAATTCATATACAGAACTAGTGAATGAGTTAATGCCTCCTACCATTCTAAAATAAAACTGTACTCAGTTCTCTAGAGAGCCCACATAGTTTCAGTCAGTGGTTAAATATGTGCTTTATTGTCTAGGTTCAAGCCTAGCTCCATTTTATACATTTTATGTGAGTTAGGGGAAGCTATTTAAGTTCTGCATGCCTTAAATGTCTCTTCGGTAAAATATAAATAATAATAGGATCATGGTGAGAATGAAAATGAGTACAAATTTCTAAAATGCTGAGAGCAGCACCTTAGCTAAAATGCTAAAGATGCACATGATAAGTTTCCAGTATCGCTAAATACTCTTTCACTCTTAAGATGTGGCTCTACATTTTTCAATCACAAGAGTCTTAGCAATTAGATAATGAGAATGTTGCTATTTCTATTTTATAGACAAGGAACAGAGGCTCAAAGAAGTTAAGTGGCTTGCCAAGATCATCAAGTCAGAAAGTGGTCGAGAAGTAATGGAGCCCAGTGCTCTTGACTCCAGGAACTTGTTTCATTGTGTTCTGCTGCATTTAAATAAGCACCCATATTTCTAATTCTAAATTGATATTTTTCTATTTTATCATAGCATTTACTGAAATATTTTTATGTTGAATGAATGCATGAGAGAAAGTGCGCATTACTAAAATGACGCATGCCATGCAACTGTAGTCAATCAAAGGCAATCCGTTAGAATGACGAGAACGCATTTAAGCTGCTAGTACATGAAAGATGAATTCAGGGGACCGGATACCAGTCAGTTGTTGACACATTGTAAAATTCTGAGAAAACTGCCTAACATCTTGAATCTTTGGTTTCTTCATCTGCTAAATGAAGTCTCAGTATATTCTCATATCTGCTGGCTAGAATTGCAAAACTATATGCCAAGATAAAGATGGAAATACTTAGAAAAATGCTACATATACCACATGTGTTGTTACTATTAAAATTCTCTAAGAAAATTCAGATCTAGACACCTCTAAAATACCTTCTGTGGCAGTTAGTACGCACTAGCTCAGTGACAAGTTTTTTTGTACTTTTTCTGGAGTAGAGGAAGGATGGAAGTAAAAACTTTCCCAGGGGCTAAAATGTATGAGAATGTTTCCAGCCAGCTTAGAGAAAGTTGTCTAGTGTAACCTTCTTCTTGACTCTCCTAGTGAAAGAGATCACCTAGCTTTCTTTCCCAGCCACCAGGACCTATCCCCAAAGGAAGCAGTTAACACATTTGCTTATTGATTTCAATAAACATTCATTGAGTCTCTGTTATGCACAAATCACTCTACTGGGAGAGGTCAAAGTGGCAAGGTACTTTCCTTGATCCTGCAAAGTCCAGAATTGAATGGTGAAGAGAAGGCTTGCAAGTCAGACTAGATACAAGCTGCACTAGAGATGTTGACAAAATGCTAAGGGACTGTGATTTTTATAATGCCCGACCCTGGCTGGAGTTGCAGAGACAGAATTGTTGTTCAGTGATTATTTAAATGGAGTCTTAGAGAAAGGGTTTCAAGGAGGGTGGGAAGAATGACATTCTGGTCACAGGAAGAGCTGTGTAGTGTCATCAGGACGAAAGCACAATCTAAACTCACTGCCATCGGGTCCATGTCAACTCACTGTGACCCTACAGGACAGGGACAGGACTGAAATAGAAAGCCTCATCGTTCTCCCATGAAGCAGCTGCTGTTTTTGAGCTGCCAACTTTCCCATTTGATATCCAATTCATAACCCACTACACCAACAGGGCTCCCGTCAGGACACAAGAGAGTATAATGTCTTTAGGATATTTAAAGGCACAGGAAAGGTTTGATGACACAAAAGAGGTAATGACAGAGATGAAATGTAATACAGAGTCTGTGTTTAGAATATGTTTTTCTGCTGTGAGATGTGTACATAGTCTGATTTAAGCAGGGCGTGATATAATCAGATTTGCTTCACTGAAAGCTTTGCTCATGTGTACAATGGAAAGGAGGAGGGTGGAAGCCTGAAATACCAGCTAGGAAGCAAGTGGAAAAGGTCAAATGTAAGCTCATCGGACTAAGGCTATGAAATGGAGAGATGGGGATCTGATCTACAAATACGTCATTGTAGTATATATTCGATCTATTGACCAGTTGGATGTGAATTTTGAAGGAAAAATAAATATCAGAATTCATCTCTACAGTTATGAAAATAAACAGACAATTGAGGATAGGTTAGCAGTTGGGTAAAATGGTTGAAAGTTGAGTTACAATTTTGCACATAATACATTTGGAGTATACGATGGGCATCTAGCCAATTGTATATACAGTGTTAGAATTCAGGCAAGATTTGGGGATGGGTGTATGTGTGTTTGTGCAGATCTGACAGAGAACACGTTAGTGAGGTAGCAAGGAAGCTCTTGGAAAATGGTTCAGTGATAAGAAACACACATGGTGGGAAAATAGAGTGTCAACTTTGACGGAACAGATAGAGCAGCGGTTCTCAACCTGTGGGTCCTGACCTCTCTGGAGGTTGAACAACCATTTCCCAGGGGTCGCCCAAGACCATCAGAGAACACATATATCTGATGGTCTTAGGAACCGAGACACTGCTCCTCCATCATCTCCAGGCCGGTCAGTCTGCCACCCACATAGGAGCACCCAGCATGAAGAGTGTGACCCATGCTACACCATGCTTCCAGACAACATTTCATTGATTTGTCATTAGAAATCAATATTTCACAATATATAACTGCATATTGTTTTTGTGATTAATCACTATGCTTTAATTATGTTCAATTTGTAACAATGAAAATATGTCCTGCATATCAGATATTCCCATGACAATTCATAACAGTAGCAAAATTAGTTATTAAGTAGCAACAAAAATAATTTTATATTTGGGGTCACCACAACATAGGGAACTGTATTCATAGGTCGCCGCCTTAGGAAGGTTGAGAACCACTGAGATCGAGCAACAGGAATCAATGACAAAGGTAAAGGTGCTGCGGAGTTAAAATGCACATGGGAAGTCATTCTTACTTTTGAAATTTAGAAAAAGAGAGAGAAAGGTTTGAGGAGAGTGTGTCAGCACTGCAGAAAGACCCGATAGGCACAATGCCCATTGGTTTGGCTATCATGTCACTGGAGACCTATGGTAAAGAGATTTCAGTGAAGCAACTCGAGAGAAAGCCCAATGGCAGGGGTGTGGAGGTCAGCAGCTATAGGCTCCCCGAGGGGGGGGCGCGTGAGGGGGGAGAGAGAGAGAGAGAGAGAGAGAGACAGAGAGAGTTAGTTTTATTTTTAAAGGAGATTTATGAACATATTTGTAGATTGAATAAAAACAAGAGAGTGGTGTATTTTAGGAGAGAAGGGAGAAGGAGAAGCGGAGGTCTCCGAGTGGGACGAACACGTGAGGAACACATGGGAGCCCCTTTGGGGCGGGGCTGGGCAAGCACAGGCCTAGAGTCAGTAACCCTTAGCAGGTCGTCTCTTCTCTGAGCCTCACTTTCCTCAGCGGCAAAGGACAGTTGACCACACTTGCTGTAGAAGTTTACACAATTGATGTATGTATGGATTGTGATAAGAGTTGTATGAACCCCTAATAAAACGATTGAAAAAAAATGTTGGGAGATTTCTTTGAAGCACTACCTGGATCAAGCCTACAGGATACCTTGGCTGACCAGGACCCCGGTTGGGGTGGTATTAGCACCTCTCCAACAAACAGTGAAAAATGGTGGTGCTAGAGAGCTGTCCCTTCTCTCTACATGATGGCCCTGGGCGTGGTGAAGGTGTGTCTGCCTCCCCAGCGCCCCTCGGTGGCGGCCCCTAAACTGACGCCTCCCTCCAGGCTCTGGAGCGTCTCTGACACCACATTGCCCTCCTCTCTCCACCCCCCAGGGCAGTGCTTCCTCTCCTGCAAAGGGGTCCTGGAGCCCCTGTCCCTGAGCCCACGTGGTGCGCGCTGCGCCTCCTGGTTTCAGCATCCCACTCGATTCACCTATCACCAACACAAGACCTTCCTGTGCGACCGAGCCGTGACCTCTGACTTCTATGCGCTCGTGGTGGCGGGCACTCTGGCCCTCTTGGTCACTGTGACTGTGGGTCAGCCCCCTGGAGCTGGTGAGGATGTAGCGACAGGCGCCGCCCGTGTCCTATGGGGTGTTGGGAGCCTCAGTGCAGGCTGAGGTGGCCAGAGCAGCAGGGCTCCGTGTGGCTGGGCTGGGGCCACTGCCCTGCGGTTGTGCCCTTCTCGCCCTGTGTTGGTTCAACTATGAGCTGGTGATGAGCTGGCGGAGTGGGCCCAGGCCAAAGGACCAGACATTGTGGGCATCAGCTTTGGGTTGGCAACATCTCAAGTACGGTGGCAGCCACCCTGACCCTGCCCTTCAAGGTGGTGAAGACACAGCGCTGGGCGGCCCTGGGCACAGTGGAGGCTCTGAGAGTCAGGTTTCCGTGGGTCAATTCCACCTGGCTGCTGCTGCTGCTGCTGCTGCTGAGGAGCTGGGAGAGTGGGCCACCAAGGGGCTCTCTGCAGGTTTCCTGCCCTAGATCATCAAGGCCGCCCCCTCCTGTGCCATTAGGATCAGCACTCAATGCGTTTGGCAAAAGTTTCTTCCAGAAGCTCAAGCAGCAGCAGCTGCCAGGCCCTTGAAAGGGGCCAGGGGACGCCCATCTCCTCAGATGGGCTGTGGGCTGAGGGAGACTGAGCCAAGTGCCTTTTCCGCCGCACTGCGGGGAAGTCCTAAGGCCTCCCCTTCCCCCTTCCAGAGCCTCCGACCTCCCCTCAGACCAGGCTTTTTCATGCTGAACCCCACACCCCAGACTCAAGGATTCTCACTTTCTCACTTCCAAGTTCAAGACCAAATTTATTACCTGCCACCCCACCCCCCTGCCCCATTTATTTGCTGTAACTAGGCCTGCCTCAGTCTCTCCTAATTAATTCCTTATGTCTGAAGAATATATGATGATGATGATGGTTAGAAGAAGAAGAAGAACTTAGTAGATCAGTACTTTGAAGAATCAAGAGACGTGCATTTCTTCTGAAGGGAGGAGAAAGAAATCTTCCTTCCCATGAAACCAAATGCACACTTCATAAATGTGAAGGAGACTCACGCATCTATTTTCTGGATTCTTACTGATTTAATTTCAGGAAGTTCCCTTGGGAAACTCTAGCATAGGGTCATCTCTCAGGTTCAAAGCCACAGTCCATAAAACAAACAAATAAAGTCACTGCCATCAAGTCAACTCCAACACATTTTGACCCTATTGTGCAACAATATAAACTGTGTCTGTGGGTTTCAGAGACTGTAAAGCTTTACAGGAGTAGAAAGCCCCATCTTTCTCCCAAGAAGTAGCTGGTGCTTTCGAACTACTGACCTTGAGATTAGCAGTCCAATGCCTAACCCACTATGTCACAGGTCTTCTTGTTTGCCCTGGTGGTATGGTGGGTTACCAATTGGACTGCTAACTACAAGGTCACCATTTTGAGACTGCCACCACTTTGAAGGAGAAAGATGAGGAGTTCTACTCCTGTGGAGATTTACAAAATTAGAAACCTGCAAGAGCAGTTCTCTTCTGCTGTATTGGATAACTGTCTTTCAGAATTGATTCCACGGCAGTGAGTAAGTGAGAATCTGTGAGAGAAAATAGAGCCCAGTAGTGCAGTGTTTGAGTGCTTGGCTGTTAACCCAAACATTATCAGTTTGAACCCACCCACCCTCAGAGTGAAACGATATGGCAGTTAGCTTCTGTAAAGATGAGAGCATTCTATTCTGTCCTGTAGCATCACAATGAGCCAGAAATGACTTGGTGGCAACAGGTTTCATTTCTATGAAATCTCTGAAGAGAGTTTCTGGGTCACACAAATGATTAGCTGCTAGTCTACGAAGCTGAAAAGACTGGCATTGCAACACCCCCCCCCCCTCCAAGGTGTCTCAAAAGACAAGGCAGCTGATCTGCTTCTACAAGCTCACAACCTTGAAAACGGTGGAGTCATTTCACCTTGCACATATGGAGTCACTATGAACTGGAGACCACTCAACTTTAACCAACAACTACAGAACTCAGAGGCATTTAGGTACCACAATATTTTATGATACTAGATGGCCAAATTATGGTAAAGGTGTACTTTTAAGTGAGTTGTATGTTTAAGTTTTCCTTCCCCCAGAGGCTAAGACCTGGTCAGGTGATTGGAGAAAGGTCAGGAGCTCTGTGGGGCTGACCACGTTAGATAAACAGATGATATTATTTGATGTTTGTCTCTACTGAACCGGAATTCCAACTCTGGAGCTATTCCCAGCAGTACATCCTATCTGGCTTATGCTTTTTTCTGATAGGCAAATAAGTCATGATCAGATGGTGGCAGATATCAGACCATATGTATATTTATAATATTGCAAACTTGCCATCAAGCTGACTAAGCCAGATTAAGCATATAAGAAATGAAAATTTTAGATGGAAGCTGATGTGTGCAGGATTCCAGGACGCAGCTCTGCCAGATCAGTGTGTTAACTTAATGAGGGAGAGCAGCTAGAATTTCAGGAAGGGAAGCAGTCATGCTGTCCTGGTAAATACATTGATCTCTCGATTCCCGTGCCTTTTAGAGTTCCACCTCCTCTCCCCATTAAAAGAAGCGCATCTGATTCATTGGAACAAAGATGTTCAGCAGTGTTGTCCAGCTGACCCTCATAGCCCCTTGTGCATTGCTTCAGAATGCCCTTTGCTCTTGTCGTCTTCCACTTTTTGAGTCACTTCCCATTTTTTAATCTTTTCTATGCTCTGCAGAGTTTTAAAGATATGCCAGTCATTAGCTTTTCTGATGAACATATAATTAAATTTTCTATCCCTCTTCATAGTTATGGTAGTCTTGGTTATAAACACTTATCATGCGGTTTCCATGCCTGCACTTTTCCAAGTCTTTCATATTGTTTCCCTGTAACAAGATACTTACAACTTTGCAATATGCCCTGGCCTATTATACTGTGTGTGATGTGTCTTGTCCTAATTTTTGCCGGATCTCTAGTTTTATGTAAACTGTGTTTTCAATGTCTTGGATGACACTGAAGTGATGGTTTTCAATTTCTTCTTCTGTTTGGCTCTGTACCCTCCCTTTTTCCAAATATGCTTATTCTGATTACTGTTGGGGATATTCTCTAGCTATTTCTCAGAAACCCTAAGGAGATATTGTCTCTTTTAATGTTTGCTTTGCCCACAAACGTTAGATTTCCTGACTCTTCTTATTCTTTTTACCCTTGACTTTTTTACTCTGAAGCTAACATCTAGGTACATAGTTTTATGTTTGAAAATCTTAACAATGATAGACAATAATAATCGATGGGTTCTGACATCTTCTCCAACTCCCTTGCTTACCACGCAAACCTACTCTGGAAAACTTTGAATTGGCAAATGTGTAAGGAATTTCCATGACCTGGAACAGATCCCTTATGTATTCTTTTTTAATATTTAAAATGATTTTTTATTTATACCTCAAGCTCCTTGCAGTTAAGTAGATTCTACACATAGCTGTGCTTAATTTCATGGAACATGACAGTTATTTCATGGTTCTTTAGTATGTAGGTATAAGATGAACTTACTGTGTTAGTATGGGTAGACTAGAGAAGCAAAGTCATGGACACTCATATGTGTATAAGAAAGAGCTTTATGTACAAGAGCAATTGAATATTGAGAAAACACCCCAGTGCAGTCCAGATCAATCCATCAGTCCGATATTACTCCATATGTACAATACCAATGTATAAAGTCCTCTTCAGACTCTGATGCAATGACACCAGATGGTGGGAAACTTTGTGGGTTCAGTGGCATTGTAAGCATCACAGCACTGGCAGGGGTCTCCATGTGCTTTCTCCAGGTCCCAGGCTCTTGCTCCCATCAGCATAGATTCATTTGTCTTGTCAGTAGGGTGTCTCTCAGAAAGTAAGTTGGGAGAGACAGTGTAAAGAGGGAATATAGTTCACAGAATCCTCAGTAGATGGCTCTGCCCACACAGAGACCTCATTGGCTATACCCCAATTGACAGCTAGACTTCAACCCTACTCTCTTAATCCTTAAATTGACACCAGGTTATGTAACTACCACACTTACATTTGCTTATTTTAAAAATATATAATTAAAGAGAACATGTACCAAGTCTTAAATGGGACAATGACAATAGAACTATGGAAACATCATATTGTTGAGGGAGACCATTAGCCCAAGGTCATAATGGTGCCCAAGGGTTTGTTGAGTTGTAGAAGGACATGGAAAGTCAAAGTAAATTAGCACAAAGTTCTTGTAGATCAATTCTTTTTAGTAGTGGAATTGCCAAACGAAGATCAGCAGCCATACTTGAAACAAGTACATTTATTAGACAGAATATCTTATGCTTTTGGTCCAGAGACTTACCCCAAGGCAGTCATAGTATGATTTAAGATTATGAGACACCCAGACCAGTGATCACCATCTCTGACACATCCAGGTAAGCCCCAAAGGGAAAATTTGCTTCCCTGAGCTGGTGGGAAGCAGTAGGCAAGAGTATTCACATCCAGTTCTATGGTCAGAGGAAATTCAGCAGTCTTAACTCACGTGGGCAATGGCCATATTTTCACTGTCTGTAAACTTCAGTTGATTCCAAACAACTTACTTTCTGTTAACAATAGCATGTAATAAGATCTCCCTCTCTCTCTCTTCCATTAGAGAAAGGATATATTATGCTTTCTAATTATACAGTTAGTAAAATCATATTCCTTAGAAGACAGTAATATTTTGCTCATCTCATTTGGGTGAAATAGGAGAGCTATAATAGAGGAATATTTTGGGAAGACATTCTATTTCCTAGTAGTCCAAAGTTACATATAGAATCTTGTAATTTTCTCAGCGAGTGACATACCAGAGGGACACCGCAGAAATCAGTGCAGGAGAGGAGCATCATAAAGATAAGTAGGCACAGATTCACTAGGTTCTGGGAAGCTGTGGGCTTTTGGCTTACCTCTGTGGAGGCTAGCTAAGGCTTAATTAACCTTAACCCTACCACAGTCTTGGCCAGAGCCAGGCTCTTTCGACCACCCAAAGGCTTTATCACATAACTACAGCTTGCTGCCACCTTGGGGCAGGGTTTAAACCCTTCCAACCGCACAGTCAGGCAATTGTGTCTCAGCTATATTATTACTTTTGTTTCTTTCTTTTCTCTTTTTCCCCATACAATCTCAGCTAGCTCTTTTTAAAATTTTCCTTTTCTCTTCCCTTTTCTCTCACACACAACAGCTTGCTTCCAAGCCACTCGCCTTAGCCCAGGGAAAATATACCTGCCTTCTACCCATCTGGGGGAGCTACAGAATCTGTAGCATAGCAAGTGGCTGGGGAAAGCCCGGTCACTTTCCTCCAGGGGATATCCTGCCCACTTGGCTGCAGGAGCTCTTGCCTGTCCTCTGTGGTCCCACATGTCTGAGGGAACATCCTCCCACATTCTATTGTACTTCGTATAGCCTAAGACAGCCCACAACACTTTCCAGTGCTCCACACTGCTGTGAGAACCTCCACCCAACCTCCATGGCAATCTAGTAAACCTGGGCAATTCTTCCCACCATCTGTGGTGCTCTACACCAAAGCGGGGACACCAATCTGCCTTCTGTAGCACTCCTGTTGCAACAGGCTACCCCTCATACCTGCTGCAGCTCTCCAAAGGGCCATAGGCCACACCACCATGGCCTATTGTGAAATCATCAAGTGCAGCTTCTTCCTTGCAAGTCCACAACCACCCAACCTATGCTCCCTGAGAGGAACATCCAACTAGTCCCCCAAATAACAGAATTCCAGCTGTATAGGGAAAGAGTGAAGCAATGGGAAGACAAAGTGGCAGGCCAATCCCATAGTGCAATTAGCTTCAGGCAGTTCAATGAAACATTCCTGAGAGTCTCCCAGAGAAAGTCCAGGGCTCTTTGACTCTCTGGAAAATGGCACCAGGCTCCTCTAAAACAACACCACACAAATAGCAATCCACCCCAACAACCTCAGCGGAAATAAAAACAGGAGAAATAAAAGGCGATGTCAGAAGATGATCTGGACATACATAGAAGAAGCAGACAATGATTTGCCACAGAAAGAAATTTTCAGAATGCTGCCCAGACTCACACAGGATAAGAGGGAAAGAATACAGGAAAGGGATGAAATGATAGAGGAGATAAAGACCATACACCAAAGGGAAATACACGAGTTTAGGAAGGAGTGCAATTCCAGTAGCAGTTTCACAGACTTCTGCAACCACTGGAGAAGAAAGAGGATTGCACTAGTGTCTAGCTGACAGCTAAGCAGACTTTAACAAATGTGAAAGAAAGACAAATGAGGTAATCAGAGAAGCTGAAGAAAACCTAAGAGCTATGCCTGATGCTATGAAGAGGAGCAACATCAAAACAATTGGATTACTGGAGAAAGACAAAACAAAGGTCAACAGCAAAAAGAGTGAGAGAATTCTTGGAGGAAAACATCCCCATTTAATGAATGAAAACCAGGTAACCATTCAGAAGGTTGAAAGACCACTAGCTAGACTTAATCCCAAGAAGTTACCAAGGCACAAAATAGTTAAACTATCCAACTTTGAGGGAAAGAAGAATATCATGAGAGCAGCTATGGAAAAAAAACAAGCAGTCACATATAAAGTTACTTAAATAAGAATATGCTCAGACTTATAAATGGGCACTATTAAGAAGAGGAGAGTGGAGTAATGCATTCCAAAAATTGAAGAAAATTACACACACCCAAGAATACTGTATCCAGTCAAACTATCTATCAAGATAGATGGAGAAGTAAGAGTCTTCCCAGACAAGGAAAAACTCAAAGAATATGTTAAAAGAAACCCAGCCCTACAAAAGATCCTTGGCAACCCAGTATGGGCAGAAGAACAGCATTCACAAAGTAAAAATAAGAGACCGCCACATAGAAAAACCCCACCCAGGGGCAACAAAGAGAAAACAGCCACCATGATAACATTGACTTAAGGGTGTAAAGAAGTCAACAATGAAACACACACACACACACAACGCATACACATTCACAACACACCGACAAGAAAGGGAGGTAGGAAAACACCCAATACAAAAGGTACAAGATGACATCACAGAGTCCACAGATGGATTTAAGGACCCTAAATATCATTGGACTGAACTTAGACATTAAAAGTCTAAGGCTAGCAGAAAGGCTTAGAAAACACAACACATCAATTGCTGCCTATAGGAGACACATCTAAAGATTACAGACAAAAATAGGCCGAGATTCAAAGGCTGGAGAAAAACAAACCAAGCAAATAGCAATTTAAAATAAAAGCAGGGGGTACAATCCTAATCTCAGATAAAATTGATTTTAAAGAGTAAACCATAAGAAGAGATAAGGAGGGACTATTTAATGCTCAAGGGAACTGTAGACCAAGAACAACTAAGTATTTTAAACTTATATCCCCTAAACAAGAGACCTGCAGGATGCTCCAAAAGATGAAAAAATAAATCACAGGCTCAACAATTATTGTAGGTGACTTAAATACAATTCTTTCTGAACCAGATGGCTTCACAGGAGAATTCTACCAAGAATTCAGGGAAGAACTCACACCAATCCTACACAAACTCTTACAGAACATAGAAAAATACAGCAAACTTCCGAACTCTTTCTATGAAGCTAGTATAACTCTCATACCGAAATGGGGCAAGGATCCCACATGAATTGAGAACTACAGACCAATATCCCTAATGAACATCGATGCAAAAATCATTAAAAAAATATTGGCCAATAGAATACAAACGTATATAAAAACAAATAATTCACCATAATCAAGTGGGATGCATACTAGGGATGCAAGGGTCCACAGACAGGGAAATCATCTCTAACAATGACACATCAGACAAATCCCTTATTACTAAAATCTGCAATACTCTGCTCGCTTCCCAAAAGAAAAAAAAGCTAATTGCTCACTGAGGAGGTGGGCAAAGGACCTGAACGGAAGTTTCACAACGCCAAAAATCTGAATGGCCAATAAACATGAGAAAATGTTCCTGATCTTTAGCCATAAGAGAAATGCAAATTAAAACAACAATGAGATACCACCGAACACCCTCAAATATAGCCCAATTCAAAAAATAAGAAAGCAGGAAGTGTTGGTGGGGCTGTGATGAGATAGGAACTCTCATCCACTGCTGGTGAAACTGTAGGTATGTACAGCCACTATGGAAATCCATTTGGCGATTTCTAAAACAGATGGAAATTGAGCTACCATATGATCCAGCAATCCCCCTACTGGGAATATACCCAGAAGATGGAAGAAACAAACCACAGCCAGACATCTGTGTTTCAATGTTCAGTGTGGCACAGTTCACAATTGCAAGGAATTGGAAACAATCCAAATTTCCATCAACAGATGAATGGATTAAAAAACGGTCTTACATAAATACAGTGGACTGCTATGCATCCCTGAAAAGCAATGATGACGATGAGTGCATGAAGCTCGTCACCACATGGGAAGAATTAGAGAAAATTATGCTAAGTGAAGTAAGCCAAGCACAAAAGGACAAGTACAACATGAGTCTACTAAGGTAAGCTTAAAAATGCAAAAGGGCATAGAGAAAAAGCTACTGTATACATACATTCCTGGCGTGAGGTCCAGGTAGTATGGCAGGGGTCAGACCCAATCCAGAGATACATATAGTAATCAACAAAAAAGGAGTGTGTGTGTGTTTAGGGGGGTGGGAACAGACTGTGTAGCTGGGAAACAGGACACCCAAGGGGAGGGTGGTGTTTATATCTCCACAGAAAAAAGTGACCAAACTTGAACCCAGTGCTCCAAGAAGTGAATGCATCATACTGGTATGAAGCAGGGAAGCAAGAGATTTGTCTGAGGGGCTGGCCCCAATCGCAACTATGTGGACAGCCCCCTCCTGCCCCACCCCCTGCCCACAGAAGAATTCAATTCAGAGGACAGCACTGAAGCTACAGCTCAGGAAGAGAGACATGTCTGATCAGAGCACATGGTAGCAAATGAAGAAGGAGGGAGAGAGAGTAGAAAACATCCTGGCTCTGAGAACAGTATTACTGCTCAGAGAAGCCAATGAACAGATAGGACCATAGGACCGGCCCTCCCACGAGTTATGATCTGACCCCACCACACCGAGGCAAAACACTAAGGGCGTGTAATAGAGCAGCAAGGATAGCAGAGCAATGACGTCCCCAGGAAATACCAAGAACAGACTGTGGGGCCAGGGCTTGGCACCCCATCAGACTACACTGGAAAATACACCTAAAGGTCAACAAATGGACCTGGAACTATTTGTAGGCTTTTCTTTTTTTATTTGTCATTGGTTTTTGTTGTTGTTTTGTTTTGTTGCTTTGTTTTGCTCTGTCTTGTTTTTATGCATGTTCTTATCTCTGCATGTCTATCTAAGTAAGATAGGTGGGATGAACTATCTGGAAGAGAAAACATATGAACTATAGTTCTTTGGGGACATGGGAGAGGGGAAGGCGGGGGAAAGGCAGTGGTCTTAACAAACCCAGGGTCAAAGGAAGAACAATTGATCTAAAATCGATGGTAAGAAAGGTGTGGGAGGCCGGTAGGGCTTGATCAAGGGCAATGTAACCGAGAAGAATTTCTGAAACCCAAATGAAGGCTGAGCATGATAGTGGGACAAGAGGGAAGTAAAAGTAAATAGAGAAAAGAACTAGGAGTCAAAGGGCATTTATAGAGGTCTAAATATAGGCATGTAGATATGTAAATATATTTATATTTGACGATGGGGGAATTGATCTATGTATATATATTTATAGGTTTAGTATTAAGGTAGGAGATGGACATTGGGCCTCTGCTCAAGTACTCCCTCAACACAAGAACATTTTGTTCTATTAACCTGCCATTCCATGATGCTCACATTCCTTACATGATCTCTGAAGACAAAGCAGGTGCATAAACAAATGTGGTGAAGAAAGCTGATGGTGCCTGTTATCAAAAGATATAGCATCTGGGGTTTTAAAGGCTTGAAGATAAACCAGTGACCATCTAAGCTGAGTAGCAAGAAAGCCCACATGGAAGAAGCACACCAGCCTGTGTTATCATGAGGTGTTGATAGGATCAGGTACCAGGCATCAAAGACCCAGAACAAAACACCATATCATTGTGAATGAGTGGGACTGTGGAGTGGAGACCCAAACCTATCTCTAGGAAATTGAACATCCCTTTCAGGGTGCAGTGTAACATTGATATAACCAGTATACCCAGTCAGGGAGCAGTTTAACATTGATGAAACATATAACTCTCCTCTAGTTCTTTATTGCTTCCTCCCCACTACTATTATGACTCCAATTCTACCTTACAAATCTGGTTAGACTAGAACATGTACCTGGGTACAGATAAGAGCTGGAAGCACAGGGAATCCATGACAGATAAATCCCTAAGGACTGACATTGAAAGTAGCCATACCAGGAAGGTAAAGGGAAGGTGGGAGGAGAAAGGGGGAGCCTATCACAATGATTTACATATAACTCCTTCCCAGGGGTGTGGACAATAGAAAAGTGGGTGAAAGGAGACATCGATCAGTGTAAGACCTGAAAAAATAATTATTATTTATACATTTTCAAGGGTTCATGAGGGAGATAGAGTGGGTGAGGGAGGGGAAAAATGAGGAGCTGATACCAAGGGCTCAAGTAGAAAGAAAATGTTTTGAGAATGATGATGGCAACAAATGTACAAATGTACTTGACACAATAGATGTATGTATGGATTGTGATAAGAGTTCTAGCCAGTTAAAAATGATTAAATTCTTTTTTCTGAGCTTCAGACATAACTGAATCTGGATGAATGCACCTACTTTATCTTCAAGCGCTATGGTAGAATCTTGAAGCAAAACTTGACACTTGAGAACAATAGGTAAGGTGGTTTGGTGAAAATTTATCTTTCACAGCACAGCAAGCCATTACTACATGGGGGGTTGTATTACCTGAGGATTATGGTGAGGACAGTCATCTGTCCATTTAACAGGAGAGGCAGTGAAAGGCACAGAAAATGAGGCAACTCACCGTGATTTGTCAAGAACTTTGAGACACAGTAATGCTAATTCAGAGGTAGGTTCTTGACTTGCATGCAGGAGGCCTGGGTTCAATTTCTGACCAATGCCTCTCACCTCAGAACACGGATCATAAGTGGAGGCCTCTGTGTGGCTATGAAGCTGAACAGGGCGCTTCTGGGCTAAAATGGTTTAGGAAGAAGTGTTTGGCAATCTACTTCCCCCCCAAAAACCAGCCAGTGGGTACCTGTGGACAACCATGGTTTGATCTCATTATGCATGGGGGTGCCATGCATCTGGAGAGGAACTGAAAGCATCAACCAACAATTTCCACCGAGTCACTGCATCTAGAGCAGAGCTGGCTCACAGCAGTGGCCAGTAATGGTTCAGCCCAGGTGTGATGGCAGAGGTGCAGAGTTGTGGCTAATGTAATAGCAGAAGCAGTCACACATACAGCAATGAACAATAGAGTGGGTGTACCTTGTTCCCTAATATTTTTATTTATATAGTTATGCCAAGAATTTTACATAAACCAATTTAAGAGATACTTCTTTGGTCTTCTCGATATGCCCTGCACTTTCCTAAATGTTGGAAGTACAGAGAATGAGCCCAAGACTCCGTCTTCCTGTTCTTAAGCTGTTTGGGGAATGTTTGGCTGAGGTGAAGAACTTTCTTTTTCTTTTCTTGAGGTGAAGTGTAAACCCTGTAGCTAATTGAAATGGCAAGTTTACACAAGTTTCTGGTGAGGTGCCATGCATTCTTTGTCCTGTCCAAATATCACAGATGGCCATGGTATGTAGTAGAACACATTCAACTTGGTCAAACCTGTAGAGAAATTTGAGCGCACTAAGTTTGCGTACACTGGTGCCTGAATTAGTGTCTCTTTAATATGTATATATATATAACTGCATACCATCGTTTAACTAAGAACAAAGGGTAAAGCTGTTTGCCTTCAAGCTTGTGAATGACTTACTTATGCCCAGGAAGCATTTGAGTTCAATGTTTCCACAGACAAAGCAATTAGAACCGTAGCAACATGAACAGAAACTGTGTCAAGTTTGTGGCAGAAGTGGATAGAAACAAAACAAAGTTGTAGCTGAGGTGAAATGTTTTTGGTAAATGACATTGAAATGCTTGTCATATTTTCGATCACCTCCCCCCATTTCCACTACAGCATCATAAAAGTACCTTTTCTTTCTTTAAGTTCTTTTTTCTACCGTGCGAAAGGAGCAGAACCAAGGATGAAGGGTGTTTTGTTGAAGCCAAGGTTAAAACTCATATATTTTTGGCTCCCAATTCTCTGCTGAGTCCATTAGACTATGTCTCTTCTTAGGTCTATTATTTAATTTTCTGCTCTCTGCATGTTTACATACTCAAAGTGATAAAATACATTTTTGTTCTTATGTTACTAATGCAGTAGAGGTATTTTTCAATTTTGCCAAACCATAACACTCTAAACATAGCAAATAACTGCTTTCAACAAAATGCTTTCAAAGTTTGGCTTCAAATGGGAGTTAAAAATAGGACCACAAAAGCTAATAACAGAATTGATAAAAGATCCCTGGCTTCAAAAAAGTGAGGAATTCAATTAGAGGGGGGAAAAAAGTAAACGTATTTGAAGAAAATACTCCACAATGTATAACTATATTAATGGAAGGTTTAGTTCCAGGACATTAGTACAGGTTAGTTATCTTTGTCTTAAACATAGCTACTTGAAGTCACATCAGCTAATAAGAGAGTGGGTCAAGGACTTCCCAGTCTCTTTCTTGGCTCTCAAGGTGATGTCTTGAAACTTATGTTGCTATTTGTAAATAATGAAAAACACAAGTATTGAGTTGAGAGTTTGCCCACTGGGCCCAGTCCATGTAGTTCAGAGACAGGTAGCGAGTATATAAACTTTGACTGCATCTTGAAAAAGTTAATGCCTCTCTGACTATATACTGCAAGATCATCTAATATGGTGCACTAGTGGCTCAGTGGGTTACTAGCAGCAAGGGTGGTGGTCCAAGCCCACTATCTGCTCTGCAGATAAAGCTAAGGGTGCCTGCTCCTGTAAAGATTTACAGTATCAGGAACAAAACGTCATAAAAGGACCAATAGGGAATACCATGATAAATGAAGAAAACACTCAAGTTTTCTAGGATTTGTCTTACTTGGATTGAAAATCAATTCTCATGGAAGCAGAAGTCAAGAACTCAAATGTCACATTGCATTGAGTAAATCTATTGCACAAACCCTCTTTAAAATGTTGCAAGACAAGGATGTGACTTTAAAGACTGAGGTATGTCTGACCAAGCCATGATATTTTCACTGACTTCATATGCATGTGAAAGTTGGACGTGGGATATACAAGGTCTAAGAAGAATGCTGCATTTGAATGACAGTGCTGGTGAAGCATATTGAACGTACCATGGATTGCCAAAGGAACAAAGAAATCTGTTCGGAACAAGTATGGCCAAAGGGTTCCTTAGAGACAAGGATGGCAAGACTTTGTCTCATGTACTTTGGACAGGTTGTCCCTGAGAAGGACACCAGCTTTAGTAGAGTGATAGAGAAAAAGAGGAAGACGCTGCACAAGATGGATTGACACCGTGGCTGAAACATTGGGCTGAAACATAAGAACAATTGTGAGGATGGTGTAGTACAGGGCAGTGTTCTGCTCTGTTGTGTAAAGGGTAGCTTTGAGTTGTCACCTATCTGATAGTACCTAACAAGACAACATTCTTGCAGTCACAGTCCATTGACAATTCTCCTTTTTAAAAAATTGAACATTCTCTTTGCTTACCAGGAAAATTTCCTTTTCAAATTTCATAATTCTAAGGAGCTTTCTCCAAGAGAGAGTTTTGTTACTTTCACTACTCTTTACCCACACCACACTTCAAAATCATCCATTCTTCATTTCTCCTTATTCATTGTCCCGTTTGTGCATAGATACGAGACAATTGGAAAGACAGTGACTGGGGTAACATGCACCTTAGTCCTGAAAGGGATATATCTGATCTTGAGCATTTTAAATAGCTCTTGTGTAGCAGATTTGCCCAATGCAATACATTGCTTACTCCTTCCATGGGTGCTTATAATTGAATCCAAGTAAAATGAATTCCTTGACAGCTTCAATATTCTTACCATTACGATGTTGTCCAATGTTCCAATTGTAAAGATTTCTTTTACATTATGTTGCAATTCAAAGGGAAATCTGTAATCTTTGATCTTCATCAGTAAGAGCTTGTTTTAAGTCCTCTTTGCTTTCAACTAGCAAGGCTGT
Organism: Tenrec ecaudatus; assembly: GCF_050624435.1. Classification (NCBI taxonomy): domain Eukaryota; kingdom Metazoa; phylum Chordata; class Mammalia; order Afrosoricida; family Tenrecidae; genus Tenrec; species Tenrec ecaudatus. Next base: position 116,690,770 of record NC_134532.1, read on the forward strand.
GGTATCTACAGTCTAGGTTGCTAAGGAGCCCTCCTGCTATGCTGATGTTCTTCATATAGTTCAGCTTCTCAGATTACTTGCTCAGCATACAGAATGAATGTGTATGATGAAAGGATACCATCCTGACACACATTTTCCTTATTTAATCATGTAGGAGGCCCTTGCTCTCTTAAAGGATTGCCTCTTAGTCAATACACAGGTTTTACACTAGTACAGTTCTGGGATCCCCATCTTTCTCATTATTCATCGTTTCCCTCACATCACATCCTCTTCTGAATGTAGCTTAAATTCTGGAGGCTCATTATCAATGTACTGTTGCAACCATTTTTGAATTAGCTCTGTAAAAATTTGCTTGCATGTGGTATTCATGATATTGTTTGATAATTTCTGCATTGTGTTGGATCACCTTTCTTCCTAGATTGGCCAATGGGCAGTCTTCTAAGTTTCTTGGCAGAGTTAAGTGAATATTTCTATTGCTGCCTGAACTTTTCAAAATATTTCAATTTACATTCCATCACTTCCTGGAGTTGTTTTTTCTAATACCTGCTGTAGAGCTTGGGCCTTTTCCTTTAATACTATTAGTCTTTGATCATATGTTACTTCTTGAAATGCTTTAAGATCAAACCATTATTTTTCAGTACAATGACACTTGTTTTCTTTCCATTTTCTTTTCAGATTTCCTGTGTCATTCAATGTTTTACCACAAACTGTAATAACTCTGGGCTTCATTTTTACCCCTTCTGTTTCTTTCTGCTTGAGTCATGCTGAGCATCTTCTTCCCCAGACAATTTTTCCTGTAGTTCATAGTACATTCCACTAGAAGGCCTTAGTTGTCTTCTGGAGATCTTTTGAAATTTTCTGTTCAACTCTTTTCATTCAACCTTTCTTCCACTTGCTTTAGGTACTTTGTGTTCAAGAGAAAGTTTCAGAGTGTTCTGACATCCACTTTGGCATTTTCTTTCCCCCTGTCTTTTTAATGACCTTTTGCTTTCTTGTCCATGACGTCCTTGATGTCATCCAACAACTCATCTATTCTTTGAACGTAAGTGTTCAATGCTTGAATATATGTGGGTTGTTGGAATTATTTTTTATGCTCAATCCAAAGAAAGTACCTATAGACATATACAAACTGTAATATAGAAATAGGGAACATGTAGAAAATATAGAAACTTGTTTAATCAGGAATACAGAGTTGAGTGAGTTGAGTAAGGACTACTAGATAGCAAGCCAAACTTTCTAAAAGTTATACGAGATGGTCCAAAGTAAAATAACAATGTATAAATTACCAAGGGCACATGAGGGAGGGAGGGGAAAAAAAGCGGACCTGATGCAAAGGGCTTAAGTGGAGAGCAAATGCTTTGAGAATGGTTGGGGCAGGGAATGTGCAGATGTGCTTTACACAATTGATGTATGTATATGTATGGATTGTGATAAGAGTTGTATGAGCCCCTAATAAAATGTTTTTTTTAAAAATTCACTACAATTTCCTACTTTAATTTGTATTCCATTTTATATTGGTTTTAACCTTACATAGTAGTATGTTTAGCAAAGAAACTGTTTTAAACTTGTAAAAACTGTCCAAACTTATTTTAACACTAAATCCTTTTTCATGTGGCATAACTACAAAACAAACATTGGTAAAATAACCTTAATTAAATTGTTCTGAGCAATTGACATAGTTGATGCACTCCTTCCTTAGTAAAGGAAAGAGATAAGCTGTGGTATGTATACTCAATAAGATTATACGGTGGAAGACACATGTAAAGAATGTGTGGATTCATGAATGAATTCTGATGATGCAGTGATTACAGTGCTCAGGCGCTGATGGAAAGGTCTTGGATTCGAACCCCTCAGTGGCTCTCTGGGAGAAAGATGTGGCAGCTCATCAGGCCTTCAGTCATTAGTGTTCAGTGCTTCAAATCTGTTCTTGAGATGTTCTAGAAATCAGGTGGGATGGGCTCCAGGTCATAGTCTGGCTCCCGTGGCCTTGTTTTCATTTTCTTCTGCTTAAATCCGAATCTACAGAGGGGCAATCGATGGTCTGTTCTCAGTCAGCCCCTGGTCAGAATTTTGCTGATGGCATTGAGGTTCTCCATCATGACTTCCCACTGATGTCAATTACATTTCTATGTATTCCATCTGGGTAAGTGCATGTGTATAGTTGGCCTTTTGTGTTGTTGAAAAAAAGTATTTTCTATGAACATATCATTGTGTTTTCCAAATCTTATCATGCAATCTCCAACCTCATTTCTATTACCAGGTTGACATTTTCCAACTATTGTTCCTTCCTCTTTATTTCCAACTTTTGCATTCCAATCACCAATAGCTATTAATGCATGGCGATTGCATGTTCAATTTCTTATGAAGTGATTGGTAAAATTCTTCAATTTCTTCATCACTAGCTTTTGTGCTTTGGTGCATAAATTAAATAATAGTTGTATCAATTGGATCTCCCTGAAGGTGGTTAGATATATCTAATCACAAATAGCACTGCACTTCATGATGGATTTAGCAAAATCCTTTCCGACAATAAATGCCATGGCATTCCTCTTGATTGTGTTATTCCTGGCAGAGTAATCATATGATTTTCTGATTCAAAATGTCCACTGTCAGTCCTTTTCAGTTTGCTTATGCCAAGGATATTGAGCTCCATGCATTCCTTTTCATTTTTGACCACTTCCAATTTTCTTAAATTCATACTTTGCACATTCCAAGTTCCAATCATTAGAAGATTTTTGCAGCTGTTTCTCTTTACCTTGAGTCGTGCCCCATCAGCAAATGAAGACCGTGAAGGCTCCATTCCCACAGGCTCCCCTCTGAGCGAGCCTCTTTAGTCACACTACGAGTGCCCTCAGACTGGAGGAGTCTATATGCCCCAGTATCTCCAACAATGTTATGTTTCTTATGTTTAGGATTTCAGTATTTGAAAATGCTTCAAATATAACAAAAGGTTCCCCCCCAAAACCCCCAAAACACATAAGCCTCTTCCTCTGAAATGTGGAATGGAGTCCTTTTTTGTTATCTGTTCTTTGCCTGGAAACTCTGCTGAAAGCTGTTCACTTTGGGTGACTCTGCCAGTGTCTGAAATCCCAGTGACATAACTTCCAGTATCATAGCAACACACACAGGGACACATTACATTGATAAATGCTTAAACCTAGTAAACTAGGAGATCATAGTGTTCAAGCAAGCAAAGCCAGGTTTACATTTAGAATTATTGGATATCTGTGCTTGATGGAATCCTAAAAAAACCCCTCCCTCAGATATATCCCTACTCAACTAATCAGTGACTATGAGGAGATAGTACTCATTAAACTACATGACACAGCTGACCTTAAAATAGAGTTCTTATTCTGGTTTATCTTGGGTGGGCCTGATCTAATTACATAAGCCATTAAAAACCCAGAACTTTCATTATCTGGTGAAAGAAAGGAAGTCAGAGGGATTTAAAACATAAGAATTCAATATTCTATTGCTGGTTTAAGAAACGGCAACCCAAGAGAAAGAATGGAGAAAGCTGTAAGGAGCTGAGAGAAAGGCCCGGGCTTATGGCCAGGAAGAAATGAGGCTCTTGTACAAACATGAGAAAGTGAATTCTGCCAACAACCTGAGTGACCCTGGAAGCAGATTGTTCCTCTGCTTCTCCTTAGGATCTTAGCTCAGTAACATCTCGAGTTTGGTCTTGAAAGACCTTAGCAGATAACCTATCCGAGTCACTGGGACTTCTCACCTACCAAAACCACAACCAAACTCACTGTCATTGGGAAAATTATGGCTCATATGGCACTGAGATAATAAAAATATTTTGTGTTAATGCAGCAAAAGAAAATGGCACATCACCTTTATGAGTTCTGCCTCATAAAATAACTGTTTGGAAAAAAGCCATCTCAGATCCTGGTTTACCCATCACACCTCTTTTATTTTTGGTCATAGGTCTATACCTTACCATGAGGTCCAGGGCTACTGTAGCTCACATCTATTTTATCTACAAATAGTTATTCTTTGAGAACTCTTTGGATATAGGGGTGTATAAATTTACCTCATAATTCTCTACCTGTAGAATAGATTAAAGAAAAAGAACCACATGGTTTCTAAAATCAAGCTCTCGATTGGGAAGAAAATTGCAGGCACTTGGAGGATAGTTTAGCTGAGGAATCATAATCTGGGTGGGACTTGGTTTACAAATTTTGTAATCTAAAGGTAGGTAGATTTGCCTAGAGAAGAACCAAATGAGTAAGCCATGAAGTGCACCATCCAAGACAAGGGCTCTGTTAATGAATTCTAGTGGTGATAACAGTCTCTAGTGCTTTTGATACTTCAAATAAGTGAGATTTCTCACACAAAATAACTTTAATAAATGTCATGAAATGGAAAGCTAATTAAGCATTTTTAATAAGACGAATAATATGATCAATATGGGACCTGAATACTACTTAATTTTAAGTTAGGCATTAATTTTATTTGAGGTGGATGAAGTGGGAAACAGAGTTATCAGATGGGAATGCATTATATTAATCTGACCACAAATGGTAAGGATTTAAATGTGGGTGGTAAAATAAAAATAACAACTGAAAATATTTTTTAATGTTGTTGAACTGACATAGTGACATAATTGACATTGTGGTGATACCTAGCCCTGTAAGAATAGAAGAGTTTTAGGATGAAAGTGAAACTTTAAAATGTTTAACTCATCAAAATTAGACTAGAGGAAATCTAGAGACAAAGAAAATAGAGAAACAGTGCAAAGAGTGAAAAACTTTTTTTCCAGAAGATTCCTGCTGAGAAGACCCTGAGATTATTTAGTGTTTGCTGATTTTGCTCCTTCACAAGTTTTACTGTTTCTGATCTCATGTAACTTTTACCTTCACTGAGGATATTTGAGTTGAAAAGTTTGAGACACTCTTGCAATACTGCATTGTCCTCAAAGTTGTAAGGGATATGAGGAATAAAAGAAATATTAGATAATCATTAATAACTCTGACGATTATATTTTAAAAAGTGAATATGCAACTTTGAGGACTAAGGCATGGCATACTTAAGCCATCCCTCAAGTACAGTCACCATGAGTTGATTCTGACTTCATATGCATGTTAAATTTGGATAGTGAAACAGCAGGGCAGCAAAAGGAAAGAAAGAAAAGAAAAATTGATGCATTTGAACTGTGTTGTTTGTAAAGATGATTGAATATACCATAAACTACCAAAGAACAAATAGATCTTATGGGGGGAAAACCCCACAACTAGAATGCTCTTTAAAAGTGAGAATGACCATATTTCAACTTGCTTAGTTTGAACACCGAACCATGTAAGACTAGTTGCTAGAAAAGATATCTTATTTGGTAAAGTTGAGGATCAGTGAAAATGAGGAAACTCCTCAATCAGATGAATTAAGGCAATAACCACAACAGTGAACTAGAACATACCTACTCTCATGAAGATGACACAGGAGCAGGCAACATTTCATTTTATTTTGTTTGCATATAAAATTTCAGTGAGTCAGACTCAACTTCATGGCAATTAACAGAAGTAATGAACAAAACAATATGTCTTTGATGTATAAGCCAACAAAATCAGAGACCTGGACTCCTTTCTCATCTGGTCTTCTTCCTTAGCAAAGACATTTCTGATAATTTTTACTCCTTTTGTATATCTAGAACCCTTCTTTTCTACTCCAATGTCATGATTAATTTAGTAAAAGCTATTATTTGCTGCTATGGGTTATTACTATTTTACTAACTGTTCACCCTGGGTTCTCATCATTAAGAATAGTGAGCAAAATAATACAGCTAAGAAGTTAAATTGCCTAGTCTGGCACCTCTACCTCTATTGTCTTTGTTGTTCTCACCCAGTAGCTGGGTGGGAACGTGGAAGTAAGGAAGAGAAGGCTCAATTTGGGGATTGTTTAGTTTTGTCATTTCATTGGATGTAAGAGTGAGCCTTCCCAGATCCAGGAAGAATGAAAATCCCACTGTCGTCACAAAAGAGGAGCCACCAGAGGAGTACAGGTGTGATCCCTGACTGAAGTGATGGAGGCACGAGAGGCACCACAGTGGCACCAGGCAGAGACCATGAGGAAGAGCGAAGGAGCAGTTCTGTGATCATGAAGCAGAGCGATGGGCTTCCTGACTCACAGAATAAGGCTGAGGCCAAAGACTGTGTGACAAAGAGGCTGAGGACCAGAGAGAGACACAGCTGCTAGTTGAAACTGCTATGGATCAAAAGCTTAATCTTAATATTTTCGAATCCTGATCTGTTAGTTTGCTTAATGAGCCCTTATAATTGTGAGTCATCTCTGAGGTGTGTGAGGCCATTGAACCGAATTATGGAATCCAACAGAGAAGGACAGTGTTGTGGGAGAATAGGGTAGGTGTTAGAATGGGGTAAAAATGTTGAAGGATGGACTGCTACAGGATGCCTTGTAGAAGTCAATTTTGGGCAGGTGTAGAATTGATTTCTCCCTCTCCCTGCTGAAGCCAGAAAAGGTCAACTATGGCTCACATGCCATTTCTTTGCCAGGCTTAGTCAACTTTTTGTGACCTGCACTCTGTTAACTAACCAGGCTCAATCCCACCATTCCCAAATACCTACTAAGTTCCCATTGTGGCAGTGAGCTGAGATTTGGGGAAGAGCCTAGATTTGAGATATCAGTTGGGTTTGTTTTTAAAAGCAGACTCTGGTGTGTCATAACTAAGGATGTTGTTGGACTACAGGGCATCTTCTCAAATGTAAAGTAATAATGCCTACTCCATAACATAATAATGAGGATCAAATAAAATACTGTATCTTAAGGTGATAGTCATGTAGTTTGTGCATTAGCTATCTCCAATAATCAACCCATTGCCATTAAGGTGATTCTGACTCATAATGATTCTATAGGAATGGGTAGAACTGCCCTTGTGGTTTGCCAAGGCTGTACATCTTTATGGGAGCAGAAAGCCGCATCTTTTTGCTTCAGAGCAGCTGATGGTTTCAAACTGCTGACCTTACAGTTAGTAACCCAAAACATAGCCACTACACCACCAGGGTGTAACTATCTAGCATATAATAAATGCTCATAATAAATTAATTATTTAAAGTGTTCACCATTTTTCTAGAATATCCTTTTCCAATATTGATTGGATTCTCAGATAGGTTTTATTTATTCCTTCAAAAGATGGTAGCTTCTGTGGAGACAAGCTTGTAAGACCGCAGACATGATTTAATCTGCTAGCCGCCACCAACAAAATCCTTTGCCACATTTTGCTTTAGCACTCACATCTCTGTGTTCCCTTTAGGAGGGTGAGTATCAAGCAGGTCCATGATGTAAGAACTAATTGTTCTTAAATTGGAGCTAGGATTTAGTGCAAGCTCTAAACCTATTCTTGGATCTATGTTTTTTGTTTGTTTTTTAACTGCCTTTGGTTCTCTTCCAAAACCTCCTTGTTAAGTTATTGTAAAGAATCTTATTGATAATCTCCCCTGGATATCGGGCATAATGATCTTCTATTAATATTATCTTTGATTAGCCTACGATACTAATTTTTTAAAACCCTGCTGAGAGAGGGATATTGGACCAATGTAGGCTAACTTCGTATTGGAGTACCTGAATTATTCCCTTGTACAGAATCAATCCTTTAGTGGCTGGGCGATATTTACACAAACAATGGGAGTTAATTATCAATGAAATTTATAGCAATAACCACTGATAATGTAAGTCACAGGTTTGCTACAATAATACACATCTTAATATAGCATATAGGACATTGATGTAGCAAGACCATGTTTGTCCTTCTACCAAGATTTTAACAATCTCGGTACAGTAGTCTTCTGCTTTCCCAGACATCATGCATGTTCTGACTTAAGTGCTCAGGTTACAAGTGTGTCTGAGGTAAAGCCCAGTATCATTTCAATTGTTCCTATCTGCATTCCTTTCAGAAACAGAATGGATTTTGTAAGTTTTTAAGAATAAGGATATAAACCAATGTTAGATATAAACAAATAGATATTTGTTTTTATTTGCCAAACATAAATTCAAGAGACTGCAAAAACTTGCCCCTTAAAAGGCCACCACCCATGAAAACTGTTAATGCATAGTAGAAAGAATCAATGTGAGTGACCTGCTTTTGCATTGAGTATTCATGGTAAGCAAATTCTTGGGGTAAGAAAGATTTGATTTTATCTTAGATTATTTAGTATGATGGAAGAGGTTCAACTAAAAATGACCAGCACTTGAAAAGAAACACAGTCACGAACAGAGAGATTTTAAAATTTGTACATTTTAAAAAATCTACCTGGTTATTTCTATAAACTTACAGAAAATGTGCATTATATATTAATCTTTTAAATGGACTATTGAAATAGTGTAACATTTGCAATTTGTGATGTCTTTACATTTTCTTTTTAAAAGCATCCTCCTTGAATATTGCAGATTCATTCCTTTATAAAACTGATCTCAAAGACATCCCCCCAAATTTCTTTAAAACCATGTTATTTAAATTATCATATCAGAAGATGAACTAAATTGATAGCAACAGATTCCTACATTTTTAATAATGAGGGACTGCTTATGTTGTTTGGCTCTGACATTTCTTTTAATACTTAACAATTGATCACTAAATTAAATTTATAATAGGCAACCCGCAGTCTCATTACCATTTGTCTCTCTCATTCTAAACATAATTGCCTTCAATAAGCTCTTATTCTGTGGTTTATGAATGAGTGCCTCTTTCATTGATAAAATAGATAATATCACATCCCCTCAAGTTAGGTGTGGTCATAACAACCTTGCAAATTGTGCGTGTTATATACTAACAATTTATGTTTTTATACATAAGTTTTACTTATGTTTATACTAAAAAACAATTTTTTTTCACTATATAACCTTATAAAAGTTTTTTTCTCAAACTCTTTGCCAGTGTTTGGACTCCTCCAATATGATTTCTTGAATGTGTTGACTCATCTTTGACTGTTTTATACACTTGTACTGTTGAAATAAATGAATCACCAAAACGAGTGAACTTTAAGCACGAACCTGAAGCTTGTCCCAAGTAAATTCCAAGCCAAAGGCATCAGTGCTTCCTTTGGATGGGTTTCCTGCTGGTTAAGGAAGACTGGGCTACACATAACAGATGCCTTCCAAGTCTCCCCGAACAAAGAGCAGAGGACAGTTCCAGGGATGGAGCGATCCTGACACAACCAATTGAATCACGCTGACTTGGAAAGGCTCAGAAAAGCTAGGAGATAACAAATGCTGCAAAAATGCATCAAGTTAATTTCACGCTTTTCCACCTTCAACTTTTGAACAAATTAAATTTAATGCTCCCCAGCTCAAGTGGTCTGCATGCAAAATAGTACCATGTGGTTGGAACTGATGGAGATAAAAGGGGTGCACTTATTTACAAAATCATAAGGAAATGTTTGTTCTGTGATCAGGAGCAGCTTTACAATAATTAAAACACCACCACCACCACCACTGCCGCAGCTGTGAGTGTAGTGAGACTCTTTTAGTTCACACAACATTCAAAGGAAACCATTGACTGTCCTCTGAAATGAAACACCATGTTTCAGTGACCAATTCATTTAGCCTCCCAAGGAGGTTTCAATTTCCATAAGAAACAAGGAGTTTCATTCGTTAGGTGATGACTGTGAAATTTCTCCTTTCTAACACTTTCAAATGTTAATAGAGTCCTTCTTGGGTGACTGTTCCTACCTAAATATTTGAATACAACCACCGCAGGACAGAGAGAGGTGATGAGGACATGGTGTAGACTCCATGTGGAAAAGGTACAGTAGTATTGACGATACCACTCTTTGAACCAAGATCAAACAGATCCCAAGTAAGCCTGTCTACATAAGACTTCCCTAAGTAAAAGCTAAGAATTATGCTGTTTGATCAGTAAACCTGTGTTTGATAGTTATACAAACATGCACCCTGCCTTTACTCTCTTGTTGTCTTGGTATAGAACATACAGTTGACCTGCTAAGAAGCGTAAAATGTTTTTGAGAAAGTCTTCCTTCTTCTAGATCTCTACAAAATGGAATAAGTGACATGATATAAACCCAATGGAGCTGTGTAAACCTCAAGAATTAAGGAGAGACTCTCGGGATAAGGAAGGAAAGTGGCAAAAGATTAGAAATTATTATTTTTGGTCCATTTTTATTCACCATTACTGTGTTCCATTGGGTTCTCTAGAGAAGCAAAATCAATGATGTTTTTATGTGTATGCCTCGAGAAAAGGATTTATATCAATAAATGGCTTAGACAGTTGTAGAAATAGTTAAGTCCCAGCTGGTTCAAGTCCATGGGTTAACTCTAAGCTGATGGCTTCTAGGCTATGGAAGCTGACAAACTGGAAGCAGGAGGACAAAGGAGGCAGATCACAGGCTGGTGGATACAGAGGTAAATGATTCCAAGGTCCGAAGTCTACCAAGGACTCCTGGGATTGGCAGGTACGACCACCAGAGATTGATGCATAAGACTCAGGAACTAAATTCAGCAGAAGTGGAAGGGACAGAGTGATCTCAGCTCTGCTCAGAATATCTCTCTCTCTTATAGAAGGCCACACCCACAAGGAGGCCTCACAGAGCAGCAGTGTGATTGATAAATTTGCACCATACCCCTACCTTCACCAGGTATGTCTCGTTAACATAAACTCTAACGATAGTAATTACCATATTCCTCGTGGTGGGTTATGAGTCTGGTTACTAAAAGCAAGGTCAGCAATTTGAAGTTTGAAGGATTACCTTTACAAGGTAAAACTGCCCCTTGTGAGTTTCTGAGACTGTAACTCTTCATGGAAGTAGAAAAGTTCATCTTTCTCCTGAGGGAGGGTGGGTGGCTTCCAATTGTGGGCCTCACTATTAGCAGCCCAACACGTAGTCCACTGTATTACTTTATGAATAGCACATGCTTTATCTTTTCAGTAGGCACTACTGTGACCTTAGGAGCGCTTAGGTATTTATTAAAAACATACAAACAAAAATATCTTTGGTAATATTTTATTTTCCCTGAATTGTATTATATAGAACTTCCCCCCCAAAGCCATCCTGTGAAATCCTACAACCAAGGCAATATCTATATTTTTATGTGCTGCACGACCGCCACATTACACTCACTTCCTATTACTTTTACCTCTCCTTCCCCTCTCATCTTCCTCTGCATCCTCATTCCACACCATAGACTGGTGACTCTATATCAACAAGAAGCAGCTCAGATACTTCTGTGAAACTTTCTCTTTCTATCCTGAAGCACTATTTGAGTTCCAAAATTTCCATAGAAACTTTCTCTTAAGCACTTTTTAAATTACACTGTAGTTATCTATTGCCATCTGTTTCTCCCACTGGACTGTGAGATCCTTAAGGCCACAACCATGCCTTTGCCAACTTTGTGTCCATAATGTCCAACCTGGTACCTAGACATCCAGTAATTGTTAAATGAATGAATCAGGAGCAGAGTAAAGGAGAGAGCAGTATAGAGGAAATAGACAAGAATGTAGAAGATCATACAAAAGACTGTCTACTCTCCACCCCCTTCCCATGGCACAGATAACAGGCAGTATCAATGTGACAACATGAGGCAACTTAGAAAAGACAGCTAGAACTTGTTAGCAGGATTCAGTAAAGCAAGAAAAATCACTGATCTGATAGACACCAATTAGGGAATGGGAGTTTACATCTTTTTGGGTAAAAAAAAAACTTAAGCAAGCATATGACTTAAAAGATATGGTGGAAATCTGAGATAAAGAATATATGGACTACTTACTGTGCAGGCAGACACTTCTGTAGAATACTCATGATCTCAAGAAATTTGTACCATTTTCAAAATACTATACATGAAAGGGGGAAATATCCTAGAAAGGTTAAATCTTTGCTAATCTAAAGGTTGCCAATGGGAACCCACCCCAAGGTGTTGGGGGAAAGTCTTGGTGATCCACTTTCATTTAAAACAAAGTTTTTGGAACACTTGGGGTTGCCATGAATTGGAATTCACTCAACAGCAACATTTTCGTTGTTTGATTGGTTGGTGGCAATTAAGGTCCGGAGTCTGTCTTACCAAAGGCTCTTTTCCAAAGATGTTCCTAGACACCAATGAAATCACCACTTCTCAGCAGAGGCAGATTTTCTCTGCTGTGGGACAGAACCTGGCTCCAGCTGACTGCAACACACTCACTGTCCTTAAAGCTCCAAATGAAAAGCTAAAGAAAGTTCTGTTAAGTTTCCTGAAGTCTAAAACTTCTCAGTTGTTGTAGGACTAACACTTCCGGCAAGATATAGCCAAGATTCCAAAAAAATAATGTTTAAAGATTATTAACAGCTCTCAGAAATCCTTCTGGCCCAAAGCAGCAAAACACGGAACTTGACATCTCTTGGAATCAGCTTTTTCTTGGACAAACTCCAGATAAAAATAACTTTTGCCATTTCCTCCCATTGGCAATCATTGTAATAAATACAACATTGTTAGATGAATTATCCCACTTTTTTGTTTTTTGCTGCCTTTGGGATAGCTATGTCATGGTAATCAAAATTGACCATACCTTCCTCTATTTACAGAGAATGCTGCACCCCTTACTTGAGACAATTTGGCTGCTAATTGCAAGGTCCACAATTTGAATCTTCCTTTGTGATACACACCTTTTCCTTGAATTAATTTAGGGTGGTAGTTGACTGCTTTCTCAGTCTCGAAGAGCTGAGCTGTCCCCTAAGTCCCCACATATTACATCAGTATCATATCTGAGCAGCGACAATAACATCTGTTTTTGGCTGCCAACCTTAAGCTTGGCAGTTTGAAGTCATGCAGTTGTGCCGTGAAGGAAGACTGGGCAAACAGCTTCCACACAACCATAGGAAGCAGTCCTGCCCTGGAACATATGAGGTCGCTATGGGTGAGGGACCAACTCCATGGCGGCTGAAAACAACCGCTGTGAGTCCATCATGATGGTCCTTCTTGCCATGATTCCTTAGGTGATGCATAATGATTCTGAACTCTCTACCTGTGGCTATCATCCATTTTTGAAGATTTTCTCTATGACACTAATGCATAGGATAATGAGTAGGATTAAGATCTGATTTTAGTAGTGAAACAAGCCATAATCTTCATTTCCCTTGGGTCATCTTTAAAATGATTTTAATAGAGTATGTGACTTATGCCACCATTCTTTGTATTCCTTGGATGGCGTATTTATACAGTTACCACTGTATATCCTGTACACCCAGCACAGCACCTGAAAGCCAAATCTCTTTCCGGACTGAGCTTTAGTAGGAGCAAGACAATGCAATCCTACTTTCAGAAATTTTGGCTTCTGTCCCTAGACCTTGCATTTGGTTGCCTGAACCTGAACTTCAAATTTGAGACTGAACAGCACCCAACACCACATGAGACATTTCCTTAAAATTTTGTGTTTCTGGCAAAAAAGCCCACATGGAAGAAGCACACCAGCCAGTGCGAACACGAGGTGCCAAAGGGACCAGGTATAAGGCATCATGCAAAAAAACCCCAGATATATATGTGAATATGTATATATGTGTGTGTATATGTATATATGTGTGTATGTATATATATATGTGTGTGTGTGTATATATATATATATATACCATATTGAATGAAGGGGGATGAGCAGAGTGGAGACCCAAGGCTCAAGTGTCGGCCTCTGGAGATCCCCTCATAGAGGGGTTTAGGAGAGGAGATGGGTCAGTCAAGGTGCAAGGTAGTACTGATGAAGAACACAGTTTTCCCCCAAATCCTGGATGCTTCCTCCCCCCAACTACCATGATCCGAATTCTACCTTGCAGGACTGGATAGGGCAGAGGTTGTACACTGGTGCATATGGGGGCTGGAGGCACAGGGAATCCAGGGTGGATGATACCTTCAGGACCAAGGGTGTGAGGGGCGATGCTGGGAGAGTGGAGGGTGAGTGGGTTGGAAATGGGGAACTGATTACAAGGATCCACAAGTGACCTCCTCCCTGGGAGATGGACGGCAGAGAAGGCGGGGAAGGGAGACTCCGGATAGGGCAAGATATGACAAAATAACAATGTATAAATTACCAAGGGCACATGAGGGAGGGGGGAATGGAGAGGGAGGGGGGAAAAGAGGACCTGATGCAAAGGGCTTAAGTGGAGAGCAAATGCTTTGAGAATGATTGGGGCAGGGAATGTGCAGATGTGCTTTATACAATTGATGTATGTATATGTATGGATTGTGAAAAGAGTTGTATGAGCCCCTAATAAAATATTTTTTAAAAATTTGTGTTTCTGTAAAATATTGAAGAATCCAGAGATGTCGAGGAATACACTCAAGGGAGGAGTTGGGGTGGGTATGGGAATAGAACAGAACAGCATCTTGGAAGTCTTGAACTTTTGGGACATGTTTAATCTCCAGCTCCTTGGGACTAGTCTAAAATGAAATCTTCTATAGAAATTATTACCACAAGCTGATAATCTTTATGTTTCTTTGTGATTTATACTGTCTTTCAGACAGGTAGAAGCATGTTTCTTATCATTGACTTCTCTTAAGCAATTAGCAATTCTACAGATAATCAGCATTTTTTAAAATAAAAGAAAAGACAAAAATTTTTTGAAATTATTTTTCTTATCATAACTGACTTAAATTCATCATGTTGTTCATACTAACTTCTTAAGATATATATGTTTTGCTATTAACCTCATCCATTTAGTGTATTTAAGAATATAACTTTGTCTTAAACATTTTACAAATTTTAACATGAGGTACTTTCACTATTCTTTAGAAGAAAAATTTCATTATGGTGTTTTCTTTGATCTTTGATTTTATTCTTTACATTTTTGTTTAAAATTTAACAGTTCCTTTGACATATAATTCACATGATGTGCAATTCAATTGCTTGAACATTAAAATGAGTTGCACATTAATCATAACAATTTTAGAACATTTTTTCTTGTATGCATTATTGTTAGCTCTCCCTTTCCTCTCAAGGTCCCCTGCCCAAACCCTGAAAAACTAACAATATAGTTACTGTCCCTTTAGATTACCAACTGTGGTAGTTACATAATTTTATGTCAACTGGATGATATATAAAAGTGTCATGGTGTTACCTAGGTTATCCAGGCTGTCAATCATGTCACAGCCTGATAATTCCTCTCTGTGGGCGTGGTGTTCTTATGAAGATTCTGAGAACGCTCTCTCTCTCTCTCTCTCTTGATTCTACCATCAGAAGAGGCGGGTCCCTATTTCTCTCCCTCGCCTTCCCATTCCTGTTGACAAGCCATGTGGAGCCATGATGATGATGGCATCTAGAGACCTTTAACTACTCCCACTGCCATTGGATCCACAAGATTTCCCACCCACTGGCCTGTGATCTTCCTGCTGCATGAGTATAAAGAAGAATTTATGGATTAGTATCAGACATAAGGGCTAATATCAGAATTATGGACTTGATCGTGATTGGGATCAGATGTTTTCTCAAAATACAATTGCTCTTTGATATAAATCTCTCTCTTACACACATCTGAGAGTCTCTGGATTTGTTTCTCTAGTCAATACAGACTAACACAGATTTAATATATATACCACATTCCATATTTCAATCACGTCAAGTAGAATTGTACAATTGCTACCACATTCAGTTTCCAACCAATCCTCTTCTACACGGACTCCTTGACATCGTTTCTCTTTTGCCCCTCACACCCCACCACTGTATCCCTCCTCCTTAATTTACTTGCTGTACATAGAGCAAGTACACAACATTTTCTGTTGTGTTTTTTCCCACTCTACATTTCTGTTAGCTTTTTATATTTTTATTAGTTTTCTCCTCTACTTTGGTGTATAAAATTTATTTCTATATGGGGAAGTTCTATTGTGCACTCATGTGATCACTCATGAGTCAGAATCTACTCAGCAATAATTACAATAATACCTCCTTTGGTAGTTATTTTTACTATTTAAAATCACACTTAAACAACAACAGCAGTAACAACAACATGCTGCTTTTAAACCAATGTCACATCATAGCTACTTTAGAGGACAGAGTAGAACTTCCCTATACATTTTCCAAGGCTGAGGTCTTGAGGGAACCAGACTACCATATTTTTTCTCCCATCAAACGCTGACCTTCAGGTTATCAGTGGAGCACAATAAACCTGTCCTCACTTACATATATTGTGATCCAGTATTTTTAAAATAATTTTTAAATTTAAATTTCATAAACACAATCTTATTTTTATTCTTTTATAATGTGAAGTTGTTTTTTAAATTACTTTTGAATAAATTTTACCAGAAAAACAAAATACTTTTACAAAGAAAATGATGAAACATTTCTACAAGAAACCAAAAGAGACTTACAAAAATGGAAAAATGTCCCATGCTCCTTGACAGGAACTCTTAATATACTGCAAATGTCAATATTACTGAAAAAAACCTCTAAATTCAATGGACTATCAATACAAGTTGCAAAGAAATGAAAAAAACTAATCACCAACTTTAAATGAAAAGAAACTCAGGATAAACAAAACACTATTAAAAAGCAAAAGTACAAATGTGCTTGACAAACTGGATGGATATATGGATTGTGATAAAAGTTGTATGAGCCCCCAATACATGATTAAATAAATAAATAAAACGTGAAAGTAAACTAGGAAACTTCTCACGCCCTCATTTCAAAATCTACTGTACAGCCATAGTAATCAAAACAACTGATATTAATTCTACCTTATAACTCTGGCTAGACCAGAGCATGTACACTGGCACTGAAAAGAGCTCAAAACACATGGAATCCAGGACAGATAAACCCCTCAGAACCAATATTGAGAGTAGCAGTACCAGGAGGGTTAGGGGTCGGTGGGGGGAGTAAGGGGGAACCTTTCACAATGATCTACATATAATTCCTCCCGGGGGGGGGGCAATAGAAAATTGAGTGAAAGGAAACAGGTCGATAAAGACATGAAAAAATTATCAAAGTTTCATGAGGAGGAAGGTGAGGGAGGGGAGAAATGAGATGATACCAAGGGCTCAAGTAGAAAGAAAATGTTTAGAAAATGATGATGATGGCAATATATTTACAAATGTTCTTGACACAATGGATGTATGTATGGATTATGATAAGAGCTGTAAAAGCCCCCAATAAAATGGTTAAAAGAACAGCTGCTATTGATATGATGATACCTCTGTTGATTAATGGATTCAAACAGAGAACTCAGAAATACAACCAAACATGTACAAGCACCTTATTTATGACAAATGACTAAAATATATTAAGTGGAGAAAAGCTAATCTTTTCAATAAATGGCGCTGGAAAATTTGGATATACACCTGCAATTTAACAAAATAGGACTCATATCTAACACCATGGTCAAAATTGAACGTAAGATGAATTAAAGATCTGACTATAAACCCTAGAACCACAAGGCTAAGCAGTGAAAGGATTGGGGCAAAATTAAGGGCCCTAATACAAGGCGTAAATACACTACCAAACATAATAAAAACATCCACACTACAGAAGACAAAATAGAGCACTGAGACTTCTAAAATCTGACATGTAGGTACATCAAAATACTTCATCAAAAGATTAAAAAGAAAACCCATGACTGGGAAAAATATTTGGCATGACATACCAGATAAAGGACTAATAAAAAATCTACAGAGAACTGCAGCACATTACTATGAAAAACACAAATCACTCAATAAAATTAGCATAAGGCATGAATAGATAATTTACTAAAAATGACATGTAGGTGGCCAAAAAGAATATGAAGGAATGCTCACATTCATTAGCTATAAGAGAAATACAAATTAAAATAACAATGAGATACCACCAACACTCTCAGCAAAATTGTTTTCAAAAGAAACTAATAAATGCTGGATGGAATGTGAAGAGATTTCTGGTGGTACTGCAGAATTCAATAACTGCCATGGAACGCAGCTTGGCACTACCTTAAACAAAAACCAATACAAGTACCTTCTGATCATACAATCTCTCTAATGAATGCACATATGGTCACCCATGTTTGTCTCAGAAATTTTTATAATCCCCAGAAGATGGAAACAATCAAAAACCTAGTCTGTGGATACATGGATCAACAAACTCTGGAATGTACGCACAATGGAATAGTATGCATCTGATGTAAGCAATGAGGGGGCTGTCAAGCACCTCATGACCTAGACAAAATTGGAAGACATTATGCTTAGCAAAGTTAGTCAATCTCATTAAGCTAAATATTTAATGATACCATTATTATAAAGAAAACAATGGTTTCACACCAAAGGAAAAGACTTTGAAGACTGTGATGAGGCCACAGCAGGGAAGGAAGGGAAGAAAGAAGGTAGAGGGAAGTAAGAAGGAAGAATGGATTGGAAAACAAAGAAGAGGAAGAGGAAGACGGGAAGGAGGAAGGAGGAGGCGGAGGAGGAAGAACCACATACAGAAGGAATTTATTGGGTACTGACCCTCTTCTGATGAGCTAGGTTGTGCAACTACATATCGTATGCTTCATCATGTTATATTCCACAAAGAAGAAGAGGAAATAATAAGGATTGATGAATTTTAATTTTTTATAAGAAAAGAGAGATAGAGAGAAGTAACAGAGCCTTCAAAACCTTCCAGAGTCCCTACCCATCAGATTAAATACTGGTCTAAGTGGCTATAAAAGGAGGAAAAGTAACATGGAAACTGACTTAAATTCTTTTGTGACACACCAAACTAATTTCAAGTTAACAAAATGAATATCTAAAATTTATACAAACTCTAAAACCTTGCAAATAAAAAGACAAATAATCTAATTTAAAATGGGCAGAGAATGTGACCAGGCATTTCAATAAAGAAGATATTCAGGCAGGCAACAAACAAATGAGAAAATACACTTGATCATTAGCTATGAGAGAGATGCAAATCTAAACAACAATGAGATATCACTTCATCACAGCATTAATAGCAAAGTTGTTTGTTTGTTTTTTGAAGCAGAAAACACAAAAGCTAATGAGGTTAGGGAGAGACTAAGCCCTCATGCAAGACTGATAGGACTGTAAAGTGGTACATTCCCAGTAGAATGTAGTAAGGCACTTCTTAAAAAGTTGAAATAACATGTGACTTAGCATAACTCTACTTCTTATACCCCATAGAGAAGTAAGAGCTACAAGATGATATGTGCACACCCACTATTCACAATAGCTAAATAGAAACAACCTAAATGCTCATCGATAGAAGAAGAGAAACAAACTATGGCACAGACACACAAAGGAATACTAGAAGCATTAAAATATAATGATGAACCTGTATGGAGAATCTTGGAGATATTATGCGGAATCAAATTAGGCAATCATAAAAGAACAAATATTATATGAGACACTATTTCAAAGAGTCATGGTAAGATTTTTTACAGTAAAAGAAATAGTCTCTTATGATTTCTCAGGGATGAAAAGGCAAGGGAAGATAAATTTTAACAAGAGGGTAGACATGTTAATTTGGGTAAGGGTGAGGTCAACATACAGTAAGTGAGGTAATCAAAAAATGATGGATGCGGGTAAAGTCACTGAGAGATATTTAAGCATTAAAGGCAACAAAAGAAAATGCTGTTATCAACACAATCCTGCAATAAAGGCACTCTACAAGTAGATACATGCATAGGAACTCTGGCTGAACTTGTGTTGGAAAGAGTGGGTATATGCCTGTATGTGTGTGGATCTATGAATAGCTTTATTTCTTTTGCTTTAAGTGTATTTATGAGGCTCTAATTGTATTTAAGGGCAAAGTTATAAATGTTTCTTAGGCATAACAAAACAACTTGAAAGAATATTTTCTGGGCCTTAGAGCTCAGTAACATGTTCTCAGAAGACACCTATGTCAAGTGACATAGCAGAGTTTACAAAGAAAAATGTTCTATGTTCTACTTTGGTTTGTAGCTACTGGGGCCAAAAAAGCTTCCAAGAGATCGTGTAAGGTGCATATATTGGTCTTTCCCAGTAGGAGGAAATAAGAATAAAGAAAATCAAAGAGACATGGGAACAATTAGTTCAATGGACTAATGGATCAAGTAAAAATTAGTTTTCTTGACTTGGAGACCAGAAGAACTAGATGGTGCCCAGTTACTACTACCATCTGCTCTGAACGGAATTACATTTGAAGAATTTAGACAGAGTGGGGTAAAACAGTGGAACAAAAACTCAAAATCACTTTCTAAAAGAAAAAAAAAAGACCAGATGTACTGGGTAGATAATGTGTTAAGAGTTCTCTATAGAAGCAAAAGCTGTGATACAGAGTAGACAGAGATATAGAAAGATATATTGATATATATTTATATTTAGATCATGAAAGTGGCTCACACAATTATAAAAGTAAGTCAGTCCTGTCTATGCAACAGATGTTAAGCTAGAAACTTTTCCTAACTCAGGTAGCTGTCAGGGCTGATGAGCCCTGGAAGCAGGAAGTTGGTTTGTCATTTATATATCTTCCTAGGTGAAGATTTATTCATATGCTTTGGCTGTTTTTGTTATTATTGCTAACAATTTAAAAATAATTTTATTAGGGTCTCATACAACTCTTATCACAATCCATACATACATCAATTGTGTAAAGCACATTTGTACATTCATTGACCTCATCATTCTCAAAACATTTGCTCTCCATTGAAGCCCCTGGCATCAGCTCCTCATTTTTACCCTCCCTCCCCACTCCCTTCTCCCTCATGAAGCCTAGATAAATTATTGTTTTGTCATATCTTGCACTGTCCAATGTCTCCCTTCACCCATCTTTCTGTTGTCCATCCCCCACCGAGGAAGCTATATGTAGATCCTTGTAATAATCCTTATAAATAATCAGTTCCCCCTTTCCACCCCACCCTCACCCCACCCTCCCGGTATCGCTATTTTCACCACAGGTGCTGAAGGGATCATTGGCTTTTGATTCCATGTGTTTCCAGTTCCTATCTGTACCAGTGGACATCCTCTGGTCTAGCCAAATTTATAAGGAAGAATTTGCATCATGATGGTGGGGGAGGGGCATAGGAAGCATTTTGGAACTAGAGGAAATTTGCATGTTTCATCGTTGCTACACTACACCCTGACTGACTGGTCTCTCTGCGACCCTTCCATGAGGGGATGTCCAATTGCCTACAGATGGGCTTTGGGTCTCCACTCTGCACTCCCCCTCACTCACAATAATATGATTTTTTGGTTCTGTTGATGTTTGATACTTGATCCCTTCTACACCTCGTGATCACACAGGCTGGTGTGCTTCTTCCATGTGGGCTTTGTTGCTTCTGAGCTAGATGGCCGCTTGTTTACCTTCAAGCCTTTAAGACCCCAGATGCTATATCTTTTTTTTTGATGCTATATCTTTTGATATATCTTTTGATAGTCAGGTACCATCAGCTTTCTTCGTCACATTTGCTTATGCACCCATTTGTCTTCAGTGATTGTGTGGGGATGGTGAACATCATGGAATGCCAATTTAATAGAACAAAGTATTCTTACATTGAGGGAGTATTTGAGTGGAGGCACAATGTCCATTTGCTACCGTAACACTAAATTTTTATATATATGCACATAGATCTATTTCCCTATCATCCTGTATAAATATATTTACATGTGTACATGCCTTTATTTAGACCACTATCAATGCCCTTTACCTCCTAACTCTTTCCTCTATTTCCTTTTACTTTGCTCTTGTCCCACTCTCATGTTCAGCCTTCATTAAAGTTTCAGTAATTCCTCTCGGTTATGTTACTCTGGGTCACACCCTACCAGGCCTCCTACGCCCTCCCTATTTACATCACTTGCTCTTCCCTTGTCCCTGAGTTTGTTAGCACCACTACCTTTTCCCTTATCTCCCATGTCCCCCCAAAACTGTCAGTCCCATTGTTTTCTCCTCCAGATTATTCATCCAGACTTTTATTTAGACAGACCTGCCGAGATAATAACAGGCACAAAAACAAGACAGAACAAAACCAAACAACACAATAAAAAACAACAAGCCAGTGACAAACAACAACAAGAAAACCACAGCAACATGAAAGAAAAGCTTATAGTTACTCCAGGGTCTGTTTATTGGCCTTTAGGAGTGTTTGCTAGTCAAGTCTGTTGAGGCACCAAACCCTCGCCCCAAAGTCTATTTTTGGTATTCCCTGGGGACTTTGTTGCTCTGCTCCCCTTGCTGTTCTATTCCATGCCCTAAGTGTTTTTGCTTGAGTGTGGAGGTATCAGATCAGCCGGAATTCCATCACTGTGTCTCCAGTGTTGTTCCTTGTAGAGCTATGGGTCAGTGGGGACGTCACATCTCATTGTGGGGCTGGCCATGTGGTCTTCTCTGTAGATTGACTGCTCTGAGTGCGAATATCGTCCTAAAGGCTTGGTGGGCCAGGATGTGCTCCACTCTCTCTTCTTCCCCCTTCATTTGCTCCCGTGTGCTCTGATCAGACATGTTCCTCTCCAGGAGCTGCATATTCAGTGTTCTCCTCTGAAATAAATTCTTTTGGGGGGAGGAGCAGGTGTCCATGTAGCTGTATTTGGGTCCAGCCCCTCAGCCTTTCCACTGGTTCCCTATCCCATTTCCACAGGTTGAATTCACATCTTGGAGCACTGGGTTGAAGTCTGGTCCATCTTTCCCTGTGGCGATATAAACATACCCTCCCCTTGGGTGGGTTAGTGCCTTGTGCCCCTGCTATCCATTTCTTTTTTATTTCTTTTTAGTTGCTTAGCATATGTATCCCTGGATTTGGTCTGACCCCTGCCATTCTACCTGTTCTTCACCCCAGGAATATTTGTATACAGCAGCTTTCTCCTATGCCCTTTTTGCATTTTGTTTTTAAAGCTTACCTCAGCGGACTCATGTTGTACTGTCCTTTTGTGCTTGGCTTACTTTACTTAGCATGATTTCCTTCAGTTCTTCCCATGGAGCGATGTGCTTCATATGTTCATCACTGCTTTTTAGCGATGCATAGTACTATATTGTATGTATGTACCACAGTTTTTTAATCCACTCACCGGTTGCTGGAAATTTGGTTTGGTGCCAACTCCTTGCAATTGTGAACTGTGCCACAATGAACATTGGAGCACAGATATCTGGCCTTAGTTTATTTCTTTCCTCTCCTGGGTATATGCCCAGTAGGGGGATTGCTGGGTCATATGGTAACTCGATTTCCATCTGTTTTAGATATTGCCAGATCGATTTCCATAATGGCTGTAGGTACTTACAGGTCCACCAGCAGTGGATGAGAGTTCTTATCTCCCCACAACCCCTCCAACACTTGTTGCTTTATGATTTTTTGAATTGGACTATCTTTGAGGGTGTTAGGTGGTACCTCATGGTTGTTTTAATGTGCATTTCTCTTATGATAATTGATTGGGAACATTTCCTCTTCTGTTTATTGGCCATTCAAATTTTTGACTCTGTGAAACTTCTGTTCAGGTCCATTGCCAACCTCTCAAGTGGGCAATTAGTTTTTTCTTTATGGAAGCTAGCAGAGTATTGTAGATTTTAGTAATAAGGCCTTTGTCTGATGTGTCATTGCTAAAGATGTATTCCCAATCTGTGAACTCTCTTATTACTCTCTTGGTGAATTCTTTCAATGTACACAGGTGTTTTATCTTCAGTATATCCCATTTGTCAATTTTTCCTCTGTATTTGTGACCTTCCCTATTTCTGATAGCCTATGTATTCCCTGTGCCAAAGTTCTCAAGTTGGTCCCAATTTCCTCATAGATGGCCCTAATAGTTTGGGGTTTAACTTCAAGGTCTGGGATTCACCTGGAATTTATTCTTGTGCATGGAGTGAGATAAGTGTCTTGTTTCATTTTTATGCAGGTAGATATCCATTTTTTTCAGCACCACTTGTTAAAGAGGGCATCTGCTTCCCATTGGATATTTTTGGGCCCTTATCCAAAATCAGTTGTCTGTATGCTGATGGTTTTATTTCTGGGTTTTCAGTTCTTTTCCATTGGTCTGAGTATCTGTCATTGCACTAATACCATGAAGTTTTGACAACTGTGGCTGTATAGTATGTGCCAAAGTCAGGTAAAGTAAGCCCTCCCCCTGTGTCCTTCTTCTTGAGGAGTTCTTGGCTAATTCTCGGCTTCTTCCCTCTCCATATGAAGTTGGTAATCAGTTTTTCCATTTCTTTGAAGAAAGATGAGGGTATTGTATCGGGATTGCATTAAACTTATATAGGCAGAACTGACATCTTTGCTGTATTGAGTCTTCCAATCCACGAGCATGGGATATTCTTCCATTTGCTGAGGTCGCTCTTGGTTTCTTATAATAGTGTTCTGTAGTTTTTAATCATATAGTTCTTTTGTTCTTTTCATCAGGTATATCCTCATATATTTTAATTTGTGCTTGGCTATTGTGAAGGGTACCACCTTTTGATCTCCTCTTCTGTGGTCTTATTCAATGTGTACACCACTCTGATGGACTTCTGTTTGTTGATCTTGTATCCTGCCACTCTGCCCAACTTCTCTATTGCTTCCAGTACTCCCCTTGTGGAGCTTTTGGGATTTTCCATATATAACATCACCTCTTCCTTCGACAGAAGAATACCTTTGATGCCTCCCCCCCTTTTTTTGCCTTATGCTGTTAGCTAAAACCTTCAGTATGATATTAGATAAGAGTAGGGATAAGGGGCATCCTTGTTTGATCCCCTTTTTCAGTGGGATTGTGTTAGTATTTCCTCCATTGACTATCACGTACTCTGTTGGATATTCATATATAGCTTTTACTGTTGAGGGATTTTCCTTCCATTCCTATCTTCTCAAGTGTCTTAAACAGAAATTGGTGTTGGGCTTTGTTAAATGCTTTTTTCCCATCTATCGATATTATCATGTGGCTCTTATAGTTTTTCATGTCAATGTGGCAAATCATACTAATGGTCTTTCATTCCTTGAACCATGCCTGCATCCCTCGGATGAATCCCACTTGGTCATGATGAATTATTTGTTTTATATGTTTTTTAATTCTATTGGCTACTGTTTTGTTAAGGATTTTTGCATTAATGTTCATTAGGGATATTGGTCTGTAGTTCTCGATTCTTGTGGGATCCTTGCCTCGTTTTGGTATCAGAGTCGCCATCTTCTCGGAAGTCACTAACATTGTTTTTGAACAGGATTGTTTTCTGACCATTGAGTTTTGAGGATTTTTTTATATCAGAAATATGGTTTGCAAATATTTTCTTCCAAATTTGTGCCTTATAAAATACTCAATAATGCTGATAAAGGGGTAAAAATATTTGATACTGAAACAGACTTATTCATTAATATTTTCTTTTATAAACAAGGGTAAGTTTAAAAATTTGCTTCTATGGTTCCAGTTTATACGTGTATGCGTTAATTTTTTTAAATGTTCTTAAACATCATCTATGATCTGTGAATTGCTATAGACCTGTTCTCTCAGTGATACACTTTTCTTAATTTTGTTACGGTGCCTTAAAAAAAAGTCCAATTCATGCCTTCACAGAAGGGTCACAGGGAAGGGAATAGACAGCCAGAGGGCAGTATAGCACTGACAGAACACACAACTTTCCTATAGTTCTTTAATGCTCCCCCACCCCCCACTATCATGACCCCAGTTCTACCTTACAAATCCGGCTAGACCAGAGCATGTACACTGGTACAGAAAAGAGCTCTCGACACACAGAATCTAGGACAGATAATCCCCCCCACACACACACCAGGAACAGGAACAGAAATGGGAGTAATGATACCATGAGGGTAGGGAAAATGTGGGGGGAGAAAGGGGAAGCAATTGTACTGATCAATGTATTACCACTATCACCAACACACAGAGTGATAAATAGTAGAAACATGGGTGAAGGGAGACAACGTTCAGCATAAGATAGGAAAATAATAATAACATATAATTTATCAAGGGTTCATTTGGGTAGGATGGTAGGGGAAGGGAGGAAAAAATGAGCTGATACTGAGGACTCAAGTAGAAAGATGAAAAGGATGACGGCTTTGCAAATGCTGATGGCAACGTATGTGCTTGACACAAAGGATGTATGCATTTGCATAAGAGCTGTCCAAGCCCCCAATAAAATGATTAATTAAAAAAAGCAAAAAAGCACAATCACAACAGTGAAAGCCTCTGCTGGGCCAGCTAAAATCAAGGTAAAGAGATAGCTCATGAGGATATGGTGTGTGTTTGGGGGGATTTCAAAGGAGTAATCTTGATAGATCATCTCCAAGGACATAATAGGTCAATCACAGGAGTTTATTGAAAGAGGTTTTAAGAAACTTGAAGACTGCTTTGGTGACAAAAAAGACCAAAAGTATACATTAAGGAACTTTTTGTATCACAAAAATATACCTTCTCATTTTTTAAGGGGCATAAAATCTGCCCCAGGAGAATTTCAGTGGGAAATCTTACCGCACCTACTCTACATCCCTAATTTGGCACCTCATACATCTTGTTGATGTCTCGTTACTCAACATTAAAAGTCCCTTGAGGATGCTCTTTTAGCTTGTAAATATTTTGACATGTAAATCTACGAGGGAAGAGTTCTGGAATGAGTGAGTGATAGAAACTCCACCTTCAGAACCATGTGGAGGATATGTGAGAAATAATAGTTTTACATCTTTGTTTAATAAAGGTTCCTATGATTTTGCAACAAGACTTTTTCAGCTTTTAAGCTCACTCATTTATTACACCTTTGATGATTTATGTTTACAGCCAAGTTATGTTTTACATTAGCTTCTGTATAAAGGGTGAAATATAGATTGTGGTACCTATTTGTCTATTTGGATTATTCTAGGAACATATGTTGAAAAGAACAAACTTTCTCCATTGAATTTCCTCTGCAGATTGGTCACAAATCAATTCACTGTTTGTGAGGATCTATTTCAGTATTCTCTCTTCTATTTCAGTGATCTATATATCATTTCATCAATATCATGAGATCTTAATTATTGTAATTGATGTAATTACGTAGTGAGTTTTCCAATTTTGCTCTTATGTTTCAAAATTGTGTGGCTCCTCAAAATATTTATTTTTAATTACAACTATTTATTTTTGTTTTGTTTTCTGATTTTTTTTAACAATTTATTGGGGCTCATACAATTCTTATCACAGTTCATACATATACATACATCAATTGTATAAAGCACATCTGTACAGTCTTTGCCCTAATCATTTTTTCTCCTCTTTTCTTTTTTTACATTTTATTAGGGACTCATACAACTCTTATCACCATCCATACATATACATACATCAATTGTATAAAGCACATCCATAAATTCCCTGCCCCAATCATTCTCAAAGCATTTGCTCTCCACTTAAGCCCTTGCATCAGGTCCTCTTTTTTTTCCCCCTCCCTCCCCGCTCCCCCCTCCCTCATGTGCCCTTGGTAATTTATACATTGTTATTTTGTCATATCTTGCCCTATTCGGAGTCTCCCTTCCCCCCTTCTCTGCTGTCCCTCTCCCAGGGAAGAGGTCACATGTGGATCCCTGTAATCAGTTCCCCCTTTCCAACCCACTCACCCTCCACTCTCCCAGCATCGTCCCTCACACCCTTGGTCCTGAAGGTATCATCCACCCTGGATTCCCTGTACCTCCAGCCCTCATATGTACCACTGTACAGCCTCTGTCCTATCCAGCCCTGCAAGGTAGAATTCGGATCATGGTAGTTGGGGGGAGGAAGCATCCAAGATCTGGGGGAAAGCTGTGTTCTTCATCGGTACTACCTCACACCCTAATTAACCCATCTCCTCGCCTAAACCCCTCTATGAGGGGATCTCCATTGGCCTACACTTGGGCCTTAGGTCTCCACTCTGCACTTCCCCCTTCATTTAATATGGTATATATATACATATATACATATACACATATATACACATACATACACACACTTATATCTTTTTTTTGCATGATGCCTTATACCTGGTCCCTTGGCACCTCGTGATCGCACTGGCCGGTGTGCTTCTTCCATGTGGGCTTTTTTGCTTCTGAGCTAGATGGCCGCTTGTTCACCTTCAAGCCTTTAAGACCCCAGACACTATCTCTTTTGATAGCTGGGCACCATCAGCTTTCTTCACCACATTTGCTTATGCACCCATTTTTCTTCAGCAATCCTATCATGGAGGTGTGCA
Source organism: Tenrec ecaudatus (assembly GCF_050624435.1). Taxonomy (NCBI): domain Eukaryota; kingdom Metazoa; phylum Chordata; class Mammalia; order Afrosoricida; family Tenrecidae; genus Tenrec; species Tenrec ecaudatus. The sequence goes on from NC_134532.1 coordinate 116,718,788, forward strand.
GTCAATGATATGATTTTTTGTTCTTTGATGCCTGGTAACTGATCCTTTGGGACCCCTTGATCACACAGGCTGGTGTGTTCTTCCATGTGGACTTTGTTGCTTCTGAGCTAGATGGCCGCTTGTTTATCTTCAAGCCTTTAAGACCCCAGTCACTATCTCTTTTGATAGCCGGGCACCATCAGCTTTCTTCACCACATTTACTTGTTCACCCACTTTGGCTCCAGCCGTTGTGTCGGGAGAGTGAGTATCATAGAGTTCCAATTTAATAAAAGAAAGTATTCATGCATTGAGGGAGTGTTTGAGTAGAGGCCCAAGGTCCTTCCGCCACCTTAATACTTGACCTATAAATATAGACACATAGATCTATTTCCCCATCCTCCTATATATATTTGCATGTACATGTATTTATCTAGACCTCCAAGAATGCCCTTTGACTCCTAGCTCTTTCCTCCATCTCCCTTGACTTTCCTCCTGCCCTACTACCATGCTTCGTCACCACCTGGGCTAGAGTATACCTCTTCTCTAAGCAATCTTACCCTTGATCGTTTCCCACGAGGCCTGCCACTCCCCCTTCTCTACCATTTGGGGTCCCATGTTTTTCCCTTGTCCCTGGGTTTGTTAACACCACTTCCTTACCCCCTGTACCCCCCACCCCAAGTCCCCCCGGAACTGTCAGTCCTGTTGTTTTTCCTCCAGATAGTTCATCCAGCTTGTCCTATTCAGACAGACCTGTGGAGACACTAACATGCATGAAAACAAGACAGAGGAAAACAAAGCAACAGTATACAACCAGACAACAAAACAACAAAAACAAACCACTGACAAAGAACAGAACAAAACCGTTCACAAGAGAAAAGCTTGTAGTTAGTTCAGGGATCGTTTGCTGGCCCTTAGGAGCGTTTTCCAGTCCAATCTGTTGGGGCACCACGCCCTGGCCCCAAAGTCCACTTTCAGCATTCCCTGGGGACCTTGCCACTCCATTCCCTTGCTGTTCCGCTGCACTCCCCCAGTGATTTGCCTCGGTGTGGTGAAATCAGGTCATGCAATTCCCACACTGTGTCTCCGGTGCTGTCCCCTGTATCGACCTGTCACTGATTGGCATCATTTCTCATAGTGGGGCCAGCCAGGTTGTTCTCTCTGTGGACTGGCTGCTCTACTCAGGAACATCATCATCACGGCCTGGTGGGCCAGGCTGTGCTCCATTCTCTCCTCTTGCCCCTTCACTTCTCCCGTGTGCTCTGATCAGATATGTTCATCTCCCGGAGCTGCCGAGTCAATGTCGTCCTTTGGAACAAATTCTTTTTGGGGGAGGGGCAGGAATCCACTTAATTTATGGTGCTGGGGCCAGCCTCCCAGACCTCTCCACTGGTTCCCTACTCCACACCGGGATATTGCATTCACACCTTGCGACACTGGGTTGAAGTCTGGTCCCACTTTCCCTGTGGAGATATAAACAATACCCTCCCCTTGGGTGGATTAATGCCCCATGACCCCTCCTCAAAATATTTTATACTCAATTTGCTGGTAGTTAGAGCCTGTAGGATATTTATTTGTAGGATATTTATTTCTATTTGCATAGAAAATAATTGATATTGAATAGTATGTAGTCTTCGAACACATTAATTTATCATATATCTCCAATTAGTTTAGATCTTTGATTTCTTCCATCAGTGCTTTCTAACCTTTATCACATGTTCTCACTGCTGGTGACTAGGTTCTGATTCATGGCGAGCATATAGGACAGAGTGAAACTGCCCCACAGGGCTACCGAGGCTATAAATCTTTTTGGCAGCAGAAAGTATTATCTCTCCTTGAGGAGAGCTGGGGAGTTTGAATTGCCAGCCTTGTGGTTAGCAATCTCATGGTTAATCCACTACGCTGTCAAGACTCAGACTTTTATCATATAAGCTCTGAAATTAAAAAAAAATATTTAGTCCTAAAAATTTCATTTTGTATACTAATGTAACTGGTATTCCTAAAATTTTTAAATTGTACCTGCTCATAGAAAGTAGAAATAAACTTCAAAAATTGGTGGAAAATAAAATTAAGGGATGAAAACTTTTCATGAACTTTTGAAACTTCCTTCCTCTGGCTAGAGCTATATTTAATTTTTATATAGTAATTATCTACCCTTGTAGCTGCATAGATTCTTGGAGAATAATCTTTAGGCACAGATAATTTTATTTATCATTTGTAAGAACACTATTTTTTTCTTTTAATTTGTTTTTACTTCAGTTAAATTGTGGTTGATTAGGTGAAATGAGAGCCATCTTTTCCTTGCTCCATATTTTGAGGCTAATATATGAAGTTTTCCATTATTGTCTCTGATATTTTCTTCTTTCTATTTTAGAGGCGCTTAATCAAATGGAAAACATTTCCTAGATTCTTACTTTGTTGAGTACCCTCTTGTGTTGTTTGAATGATTGATGCTGGACTCATGCACACAATGGCTTGTTCTTGTTTCCATTCTTCTCAATGTTATCCCTGGTTGATAATGATCCATACAATCCAATGCTTTTGCATAGTCAGAAAAGCACATAGACATTTTTCTAATATTTTATGCTTTGATACAAGATACATCTGATGTCAGCAATGATATCCCCTTTTCCATATCCTCTTCTGAATCTGGCCTGAACTTCTGGCAGTTCCCTGTCAATGTACTGGGACAACCATTGCTGGATAATCTTCAGCAAAATTGTACTTGCATACAATATTAGTGATATTATTTGTTTTAATTTTATTTTATTGGGGGCTCTTACAGCTATTATCGTATTCCATACATATATTCATTTAATCAAACACATCTTTACATATGTTGTCATCATCTTTTTCAAAACATTTTCTTTTTTACTTGAGTCCTGGCATCAGCTCCTCTATTTTTCCTCCTCCCTCCGCGCTTCCTTTCCCTACCTGCCCCCTTGATAATTTAAAAATTATTCTTTTATTCATGTTTTACACTGAGTGCTGTCTCATTTCACCCCCTTTTCTGCTGTCTGTCCCCCTGGGATGGAGGCCATATATCGATCATTGTGATCAGTTCTTCCTTACACCACCCTCACCTTTATCCTCCTAGTATCGCTGCTCCCCTTATTGGTCCTGAGGGGTTTATCTGTTTTGGATTCCCTTTGTTTCAAGCTCTTATCTGTACCAGTACACATGTTCTGGTCTAGTCAGATTGGTAAGACAGAATTGGGGTCATGGTAGTGTGGGGTGGGGGAGAGGAAGCTTAATGAACTAGGGGAAGGTTGTGTGTTTCATTGGTGCTATACTGCACCCTGGCTGTCTCTTCTCTTCATTGTTACCTTTCTGACAGGTGGTTGTCTAATTGACTAATGATGGGTTTTTGGCCTCTCCTCTGCTCTCCCATTCATTTCCATTGATATGCTTTTGTTTTATTTTGCTTGGGGTCTTTGATGCCTGATACCTGATCTCATCCACATCTCATGACCACACAGGCTGGTGTGCTTCTCTTATGTGGGCTGTGTTGCTTCTCAGCTTGATGACTGCTTGTTTATTCTCAAGGCTCTAAAACCCTAGACACTATATCTTTTGATAGCCGGGCACCATCAGCTTTCTTTGCCACAGTTTTGAGCATTCTGTTGAGTCACCTTGCTTTGGAATGGGTACAAAGGTGGTTCTCTTCTAGTCAAATGGCCAAGTCTCTGTCTTTAAATTTTCTTGGCATAGATAAGTGAGTGCTCCCAGTGCTTTCCAGGCTTAATCCATGTACTTAAACATTTCAGTTGTTTTTTAATTCCTGTTATTGTTGTTAGGCACCCCTGAGTTGGTTCCAAGTCCTGTACAACAGAACAAAACACTGCTGGGTCTTGGGTATCCTTACAATTGTTGTTTGAGCCCATTATAATAGCCACTGTGGCAGTCCGTCTTGTTGGGGGAGGGGTCTTCCTCTTTTCTTTCTTTCTTTTTTTTTCTGCTGCTCATCTGCTTTACCAAACATAATATCCTTTTCCAGGGACTGGTTTCCCCCGATAGTATGTCCAAAGTACATGAAACCTAGTTTCAGTATCCTTGCTTCTAAGGAGCATTGGGGTTGTACTTCTTCCAAGAAAGATTTGTTTGTTCTTTTGGCAATCTGTGGTAATACTCACACTCTTCTGCAGCACCAGTATTCAAATACATCTCTTTCTGTCCATCTTCCTTATTCAATGTACAACTCTTACATGCATTTGAAATTACAATTGATTAGTCAGGTGCACCATAATCCTCAAGGTAATATTCTTGGTTTTCAATACTTTCTTGTTTTTTCTTCTTCTTCTTTTTTTATTATTAGGGGCTCATACAACTCTTATCACAGTCCATACACACAGTTGTGTAAAGTACAAAGTACATTTGTACATTCACTGCTCTCATCATTATCAAAACATTTGCTCTCTATTTAAGCCCCTGGCATCAGGTTCTCATTTTTCCTCTCCCTCCCAGCTCCCCTCTCCCTCCTGAACCCTTGATAATTTATAAATTATTACTTTGTCATATCTTTCCCTGTCCAACGTCTCCCTTCACCCACTTTTCTTTTGTCCGTCCCCCGAGGAGGAGGTCACATGCAGATCCTTGTAATGGGTTCCCCTTTTCTAACCCACCCTCCTTCTACCCTCCCAGTATCACCACTCACTCCACTGGTCCTGAAGGGATCATCTGCCTTGGATTCCCTGTGTTTCCAGTTCCTGTCAGTAGCAGTGTACATCCTCTGGTCTAGTCAGACTTGCAAGGTAGGTTTTCCACACTTTAAAAAGGTCTTGTACAGCAGATTCACAGAATGCAATACATTATTTAATTTCTGCTGCTTCCATAAGTATTAATTATGGATTTGAACAAGATAAAATATTTGACAATTTTCTCCAGTCATCAAGATGTTACCTATTGGTCCATTTTTGAGGATTTTTTCTTTACATTAAGTCGTGCCCCACATTGAAGGTGGCAATCTTGGCTCTTCATCATCAATGTCCTCAAGCCCTTAGTACTTTCAGAAAGCAAATTTGTGTCATGTACATATCAAAGGTTGTTAATGCTTCATGTTTATTTTATGATTTCCAATTGTTCTAGCATCATACTTCATACATTCCAAGTTCCAATTTTTAATAGATATCTCAAGTTGTTTCTTCTCATTATGAGTTGTTCCCAAATAAAGATCTGGAAGGGTTTACCTCGCCCATATCACATGGCTGACTCTACTTTGAGAAGGCAGCTTTTCCTCATTTATATTTTGAGTGCCTTCCAAGCTGAAGGGCTCATCTTCTGGCCCTGTATCAGACAATAGTCTTCTGCTATTTACAAGGTTTTCTGTGGCTAATTCCTCTGAGATGGACAGTCTATTCCTTCTTCATAATCTCTTCTTATTTTGGATGCTCCTCTGAAACCTGTTACTGTGGATGACCCTGCTGGAGTTTGAAATAACAGTGGCATTGCTCTCAGCATCACAGAAACACGCAAGCCACTGCAGTGCATCAAAATGACAGATCAGTGGTAGAACATCCACCTAATTCACAGAAATATTTTTATGTAAGTAACAGGGGAGCACTACTAGAAGTGTGCATAATGATTTTATACTTTCACCATACACACTCATTGTGTATGTGGAACTACATGGAGAACACAGCATAAGGATTAGCAGATGACCCATTACCAATCTATGACATGTAGATGACATGACCTTGCTTGCTAAAAATAAAAGGGGTTTGAAGCCCTTAATGATGAAAAAGGAAGATTACAGCCTTCAGTGTAGATTACACCTCAACATTCAGAAAATGAAAATTTCCACTCACAGACCAATAAAGAACATCATTATACATGATGAAGAAATTAAAACTGTCAATAATATAAATTTACTTGGATCCACAATAAATACCCATGGATGCAGCAATGAAACAATCAAAGACAGATTGCTTTTGGAAATCTGCTACAAAAGATTTACTAACCTCCTCAGAGGGGATGAACAACAGAAAAGTGGGTTAAGGGAGACAGCGGTTGGTGTAAGATATGAAAACAGTATTAATTCATAATTTATCAAGGGGTCCTGAGGGTGGGAGGGGGGAGGGAGAGAGAAAAAAGGAGCTGATACCAAGGGCTCAAATAGAAACTAAATGTTTATAAAATGATGATGGCAAAATATGTACCAATATGCTTGCTACCATTAATGTATGGAGTGTTATGAGTTGTAAAAATCTCCAGTAAAATGAGGATTTATTTAAAACAAAAAAGAAAGAAAGATACGTCAAATCTGCAAGGATTGGGTTTGAGTTTTTTCTTTTCTTTCTCATGTCTCAGGTTCAGACTGGTACAGAGGCGAGCAATTTGCATGATAAAGAGGATAAGTGGGATTCCCTAATGATTGTTTCAGAGAAATAAATACATTCATCAGCTCTGTCAGAAGAAGAGTAGATTTATTTTAATTTTTTAAAGAAAACTTTTAACTAGGAGGCATACAAAACATTTTAACTTGCCTCACATGCATGTGAAAGCTGGATAATGACTGAGACTAAGCGAAGCCTTGATGCGATAGTGTTGGAGAGGAATATTGAATACACTATTGTCTGTGAGAAGAACAAATGAAACTTTGTTGGCAAAAGTCCAGTGAGAATGGCCTTTTGAAATGAATGTGAAACTTTGTTTCCTGCACTTGGAGCAAGTTTTTAAGGGACACCATTCCTGGAAAAGGACTTCAAGCTTAGTAAATTATGGACTCAAATATAATATCAATAACCAAGCTGACATTTGATGGAGCACTGATCTACTCTGTTGTAAATAGCGTCTCTATGAGTTGGAACTAGATAAGTGACACCTTTTGCCAACAGAACTTTTTTTTCATAATGTACCCTCTTCCCCAGCCTAGAATACAGGGTTCATTATCTATTCCTTACTTACTTATCAAGACTTACTAATTTCATCTTCATCTCTGAAAATATCCTTTGTTATTTTTAAAACTAAATTTCTTCAATAGTATTCTAATTTTCTCTCGGCCTTTAGACTGTAATGTCATCAAATGTAATCACTGTAATAGTTGTGAGATATTTTGGAACTTAAATCAATAAATCCAAATGTATCCCTACATTTTTCTTTCCTTCCAGATATTAAAGTCAACAATCAACACAAACAAGCCTAGCACATTAAATTTTCATAATGCAAATCTTCCTCTTTTGTCTCACTCTATTTTTATTATGTCTTATACTCCAGCCATATTAACTTATCTGTATAAGTCGAGTTTTTTAGAACATTTTTAATACTGTTTTTTGTGATGAAATTTGGTGCCTCGACTGATAATCAGTCGGCTTTTACTCAAATATATATGGTACTTGCAAAGTATCTCCTACCCTCATACTTCAATCCTCATCTGAAATATTGTGGTCTCTCTCTCTCTCTCTCTCTCTCTCTCTCTCTCTCTCTCTCTATGTATATATATATATATATATATTCGGATCCATATATTTGAAATGAACTTGTTTGTTATTAAAAACTCCAAGTCCATTTTAGTTTTACTCTTCCTCTCTTCCACCCTGCCCTCCTCCTCCCCACCCCCCTTTTTTTAAGCCACTCAGACAAACAGGTAGGTCTGAGGGATAAGGAATCTGGAGGGATTTGTTTTGTTTTCAAAGAAGCACACTGCATATAGTTACACAGCCCTTGTCAACAAATGAAATAAAAACAATATGCCACCAAATCCTCCATAATTGTGGTTCTCTTTCTTTTTATTGTCTTCCACATCCTTCCTTCCTCTCTCTTCCATATTGTATCCCTCCCCTCTCCCTGTTCCTGCCCATCCCTGGCTTCTTCAAAGTCATTAAAGTCTTGTCTTTTAGTGTATGAAACATTTCATTTTCTTTGTTTTTCTTTATCATAATAATGTTATTACATATTTACCTTTGTAAGATTGACTGTTTACAATGTATAATATTCTCTAGTTTTGTCCATATATGTGGTATTTAGGTTCTCAGTGTTTTTTTATTGATGCATAAAATTTTATTGTATGAACATACCAGAGTTTGTTTATTCTTCATTCCTCTATCATTGGGGTTTTGGGTTGTTTTCATTGTTCTTACTATCATAGAAACTGCTGCAATAAATATAGGTGCCCATATGTCTGTTTGTGTTCTATTTTCTATTTATTTAGGATATATACTGAATGAGAGTTGGCTGGATCATAAGGCATTTGCATTTTCAGAAATGTTATTGTCTCTTATGAATTACTTTTGCTTCATGTATGTATATGCTTTAGTGCTTTATCTAAGAGCTGGTGTCTCAGTGGCTAAGTATTCACTGCTACCTGGAAAAGCAGAAACACACAAGCAGAAACACTCCATGAAAGAAAGAGCACAGAATTAAAAACCCTAAAGGGCATCTCTAAGCTGTCTTATAAGGTTAGCATGGGTGTATTGGAGGGCAATTCGCTTGTTTTCCTTTTTAAGGTGGGAAGAGGTTCACTGTATATATCATGTTATAATTGTTTGCTATTTGGTATATTACCATTATTAAATTGTGATAGGAAATGTAATTTTATTATCTACTCATTCCTTCCTTCATCCATTAGGTATTTGTCCATGATAAATACTGAATAAATCATGCTTAGAATGAAAAGCAGATTAAGTGAAAGAAAGAGTAATTTTGTGAGAATTTGGAACCACACATTCTATTTTAAAATAACACACCGAGTCTGTTTTTCTTAGAATAGTAGTTAGTTACTCCTTTATAAATCATTCAGTAAAAAGTAGGTTTTACTTTGCAAATAAATAAAATAAGTTTTCTATTTGTTTTATTTTTTTAGTCATTTTGATTATTAAAATAACTCTTCTGCTGTCCTCTGTGAATACCCAACGAGAATTCACAGGAATAGTCTTAAATTTTTTTTTTAAGGTTTTAGCTGATACCTTAAGTCAACTCATAGTCTCATGATAGATATCTCGCTAAAGCATACACCTATCAATTTATCTCTTCACTAAATAGAAGACTGCAGTGTCAACTGTAAACATAAGCATTTCATGTGAACTCCCGTTAATTTATGAAAATTTAAATAAAAATAATCCTAATCTGGGTTAATTGCCAGTAGTATTTCCAACAGGTTTTTATTCTTTGTTGTATAAATCTGAGGTGGTTTTTTACTTATAAGAAAACAATACTTCCAATCATCAGATCCACAGAAACTCCATAGTACAGAATAATACTACCATGGGGTTTCTAAGATAGTAATATTTCTTTTATCAACCTGCTGCCAAACTTTTGGCTAGCCAATCAGTGCTTAAACTACTGTGCTGTTGAGGTCAAAGTATTTATATACACAAACTTTTACAGAGATTTTCAAGAGGTACTTTGAATGCTAAAGCACCTTGAATTAATGTCTCTTTCATATATAAAAACATAGATCTCCCCTCAAATGTCTCTAAGACTTAACATTGACTTAGTATGATAAAGTTGTAGTATCTAATATAAAGATGCCATAGGCTACTCATGTACTGCAATGAAAGCCCACAGGGATGATTTTTGATGTATATATAAAAATTGCAAAATGCTCTTTTCTCAGATATGTAGGCAAGGATGAGTTGTTGTTTTTGTTATACACTGACAAATTAATTCCAACTAGGGACCCCAAAGGACATAGTAGAACTCCAAATAAGGTTTCCAAGCCTCCAGTAATTAGGGGAGTACATTGGCATATATTTTTCCTTTTACTGAGCCACTGAGTGAATCTGACCCACAAGCCTTTGGTTAGCAATCAAGGGCTTAACCATTTCATTATCAGGGTAGCCTCCATGCTGCCCTCTGTTACTGTATAATGTCAAGTCAATCAGAGGCATATCTAACATATTAAATATATTAGAATTGAAATTAAAAACTCATTAAAAAGACAGCAAAGAAAGAAAATCTCAAATTGTATGTCAGAATAGACTTTGAAACTTGCTCATGCAAATGAAAGAAATGATTAACTAAACAAAATGCACGCAAACTTTCAAAAGGCAGCTCCAGAAGACAAAGTAAAGTATAATGAAATTGCAAAGAAGGGTAGTTGGAAAAGCTAACGGTAAGAAAACACTCGGTATTACTCAACTGAAAGGGCTGAAGAAAAAGTTCAAGCCTCCAGGTGAAATTTTGAAGGATTGTCTGGGCAAACTATTGAATTGTGGAAGATTTGGCCAACTAACAGTAAAAGATCCAAAGCAAGGTGGCCCAGGAGAATGGGGACATTATTGAACAATATGATTACTATCACATGCATATCAATTTTCTCTGAAGATAATCCATCAATGATCCGAGTAGTATACTGATATAGAGCTGTCAAAAATTGAAGCTAGGTTGAAAAGAAGACATGACAAAGGGGTATTATTGATATAAAATGATTGAAAACAGAGAATACCAGAAAGGTGTTTACTTGCGTTTTATTGATTAGATGAAAGCATTCAACGTTGTGATCATAATAAACTATGGATAATCTTGAGAAAAATGGAAATCCAAGAACACTTCATTGTTTTTATGTCGAACCTGTATATGGCCAACATGCAGTCTGTCAGTTGAAAAGAACAAAGGAATACTCCTTGGTTAAAAGTAGGAAAGATGTGTGGCAGGGCTATATCTTTTCAATATATTTGCTCAATCTGTATGCTGAGCAAATAATCTGAGAAAGTGGGCTAGATGAAGAACTCAGGGTTAGAAGATTTATTAACAACCTATAATATGCAGATGACACAACCTTGTTTGCTGAAAGTGAGAACTTGAATTACTTGCTGATGAAGATTAAAGATGATAACTCCTGGTATGAATGATAACTCAATTAAAACAACCCAAATCTTCTAACATGTAATAATAAACCAAATCACGATAAATAGAATTTATCAAAGTCGTCAAGGATATCGTTTTGCTTCAATCTACAGTGAACAGACATGGAAGCAGCCGTCTAGAAATCAAACGACTATATTGAGAAAATCTGCAACACTAGTGTTGAAGAGCAAACATGTTACACTAAGGGGCCTGCCCCAGCCCTGTATTTTCAATGGCCTCATCAGCATTTGAAAGTTAGACAATGAATAAGACAGCTGTAGTTCTTGTTGTTAGGTGCTATAGAATAATGAAGCCCTTACAATAATTGATTCATTTGAATTATGGTGTTGGAAAATAATGTTAAAAATATTGTGGACTGCTAGAAGAACAAGAAAATCTTTTTTGGAATGAATACAATCAGAATGCTAATTAGAAGATAGGATGATGAAATTTAGCCTCAGGTACTTTGGATATGTTTTGGGGAGACACCAATTTTCTGGAGACTCTGGGAAAGCACTTTATGCTTGACAAAGTGTAATGTCAGTGAAACAGAGGAATATTCTCAGGAAACGGGTTAACACGGTGGCTACAACAATGGGTTAAAGCACAGCAGTTGTGAAGATGGCACAGGACCTGGCAGTGTTTCATTCTAGTGTGCATAGGGCCGCTGTGAGTCAGAACTGGTTTGATGGCACCTGAAAACAATAACAATACCAACAACATCTATTACTCCAAATTACTATTGTCAACATAAATTATAAGAAACACTATATTTAAATATTAATTACTAGGATTTTATTTGTCTTGATTCCTTAATAGACAGGACAACTGTGTGAATAATGCAGCCCTTTACTGATGCAGTCTATAAATAGGATGATATATTTTTATTCCCTGACTATGGCATATTCACTCTTTGGGATTAAGTTAATTTACCCTTCAAAACGTCTCTTTCCACCATCATGGTCTCTCCCTAATTTTAGATCCTCATTCAGAGAATAAGGCAATATCGAGCATTGAGTAATAAAAACAAAATGCAACGAAGATGGAAAATCAAATCTGGCATTTAGGAGACAGTTTTAATATGCCACAAATTCTCACATCCTTAGACTGTTGCAGAGTTAATAGACTTATTGTTATGGTCTGTGGAACTATGGAACAGAAATAACTGAGGAGGAAACAAATTAACTAAAACATAGGTAAGACATCTCCTTTGTGGCGATTGATTAAAATTTGGTTCACATAGTATTATTTGTGAGTGATGCAAAACAAAAAGTCAAACCAATTAAGGTCTTTAAAGAACCCAGAGAACTTTACTCCCAAAATCATGTTTACTATTGCTTTCCCACTGAAATAATTGTTTTCTGCTCACTTGAATTTTCCACTTCACTCACTCCATTCCTCAGACAGAATCTTTCAGAATCCTTTCTCGTGACTGGCCTTGTTTTCTGTCTCTTCCTCCTTCTTCACTTACTCTTTTTACTGCCACCCACCACCACTCATGAGCATATTATCAGTAGCTTTATTATACGTATCACTGTATCACCTTCTCTATCCAGTTCTGCCTCTTTTAACTAGGTATCTACTGAAATAGTTTTTTTCAGATACCCTGTAAGAATTGAATGACAAATGTTAACACTGGTCCTTAGCTATCAAACTATTCCTCCAACTACCTTCTTATTCAGCATGAAAATCATGTGTATTAGACTATGTTGATTGAAATGCCCTCCCATCAAGATATAAAGAATCACACTATAGTGGTCAGTTCTGGTTACTATTTTTTTTTTTTAGAGAGACATTACCAAACGATAGGGTGGCTACTGGAAGGTTTCTAAGATATTTAAGGGTGTTAAAGGGATTATCAAGAATGACAACAACAACCATGGCAAAATGGGTTTTATAAAATTTAGATATTATTCTTATCAAAGAACTTTATCAGCAAGGGAAAAGACACCCTCTAAATTGGGAGAAAATGTATCCAAAATATATTATGAAACATCTACAAGTGTTAGCTCTATCACTTATCTGTAAGTTTGATTATTTCAAGATATATCTTGAAGCATAATGCTGTCTGTAATAGGATTACATCTATCAGGCATCAAGTGTATCCAATTAATATAACACTGTTATTTCAATTTGTGCACCAACCACAAAAGCTAATGATGGAGAAGTTGAAGAATTATATCAATGTCTTCAGTCTAAAATCAATCAAACATGCAATCAAGAAGCACTCATAATTATTGGAAAATGAAATGCAAAATTTAGAAACAAAAAAGGAACAGCAGTTGGAAAATTGTCTTGGTGATAGACACAAATCTAAATATTGCATGATAAAATTTTGCAAAACCAAAGACTTGTTCATAGCAAATACTTTTTATCAACAACTCAAAAGGTGATTTTGCACATAAAATCCTCCAGATAGAATGCACAAAACAAAACTGACTACATCAATGGGAAGAGACTATGGATAGAAGCTCAATATCAGCACCTAAATCTAGGCCAAGGGCTGACTGTGGAACAGACCATAAAGTGCTCCTCATGTATAAGTTGAAGCTGAAGAAAATTGGAATAAGTCCACCAGAGTCAAGAAACCATCTTGAGTATATCTCACCCGAATTCAAGAACATCTTAAGAATATATTTGACCCGCTGAACATGAAGGACAAAAGACCTGATGAACTGTAGGAGGACATCAGGAATATCATTCATAAAGAAATCAAAGGATCTTTAAAAAGACAAGAAATAAAAGATCAAAGTGGATGTCAGAAGATACTCTGAAATTTGTCCTTAATCATAGAGTAGCTTAGGCTAATAGAAGAAATGGTGAAGTAAAAGAGCTAAATAGAAAATTTCAAAGGGCAGTTTGAGAAGAGAAAATAAAATATTCAAGTGTAATCTTCAAAGACAGAATTAGAAATCAAAAAGGAAGAACACAGTCAGCATATCTTAAACTGAAAGAATTCAAGAAAGGATTCAAGTCTGGAATTGTCCTCTTGAAAAATTCTATGAGCAAAGTATTAATGATGCATGAAGCATCAAAAGAAGATGGGAAGAATATACAGTGACGGTACCAAAAAGAACTAGTCAACAGTCCATTTCCGGAGGTAACATATGAGCAAGAACCAGTGGTGCTAGAGGAAGATGCTCAAGCTGCACAGAAAGCATTAGCTCAAAACAGGTCTCCAGGAATTGATGAAATACCAATGGAATGGTTTAAACATGCTGATAACGAACTGGAAGTACTTACTCCTCTATCCCAGGAAATTTTAAAGACAGCTACGTGGCCAGCTCACAGGAATAAATCTGTATTTGTATCTCTGCCAAAAAAGTGACCCAACAATGCTCAAATCATAGAACAATATCATTGATATCACGTATAAGCCATTTTTTGCTTAATATCTTCCACCAAGGTTTGCCACAGTACATTAGAGGACTATCAGAGGTTCAGGTTGAATTAAGAAAACAAGGTGGAACAAGGGATATCATGGCTTAGGTCAGATGGATCTTGGCTCAAACCAGAGAATACTACAAAGATGTTTACTTGTGTTTTATTGATTATGCAAGACATTCAACTTGTGTTTTATGGATTATGCCAAGGCATATGTGTGGATCATAACAAATATGGCTAGCATTGAGAAGAATGGGAATTCCAGGGCATTTCATGAACTCATGTAGATGGATTGAGGCAGTTGGGCAAACAGAGTAAGGGAATACTGCATGGTTTAAAATCAGGAAAGGTGTGCAACAGGGTTGAATCCTCTCACCATATTTATTCAGTCTATATGCTGAGCCAAAACTCACAGAAGCTGGCTTATCTAAAGAAAAATGTGGCATCAGAGTTGGAAGAAGGAAGACTTCCTAACAACTCTGACATGCAGATGACACAACCTTGACTGCTAAAAGTGAGGAGGACTTGAGGTACTTGCTAATGAAGATAAGGTTTGCAGTCTTCAGAATGGTGTACAAGTCAGTGTCAAGAAGACCCAAATCCTCACAACTGGACCAAAAGGTAACCTCATGAAAAATGTGATAGAGAAAAGTTTGAGGAACTCAAGGATTTGGTCTTGCTTGTATACACAATCAATGCTCGTGGCAGTAGCAGCCTAGAGATCAAAAGATGAATTGGATTACGTAAACTTGTACAAAACCTCTTTAGAGTGTTGAAAAGCAAGGCTGCTACTTTGAACACTAAGGCTTGCCTTACTGAAGCCATGGTATTTTCAATGGTCTCATACGCATGTGAAAGCTGAACATTGAGTGCAAAAGTCTGAATAGGAATGCATGCTTTTGAATTGTGGCGCTGGAGAATAGTGAACGCCCATGAACTTCTAAAGACAAACCAATCTGTCTTGGAAGAAGTACAGCCACAGCGCTTCTTAGATGCAAGGATGGTGAGATTTCATCTTACATACGTTGGTCTAGTTGTCAAGAGAGAGACTAGTCCCTGGAGAAAGACATCATGTTTGGTAAAGTGGCGGGGCAGTCAAGGAGAGGAAGGCCCTCAAGGAGATGGATTGATACTGTGGCTGTAACAATGGGTATCGGCCTAGAGACAATTGCGAGGATGGAACAGGACTGGGCACTATTTTGTTCTGTTGTGCATCAAGTTGCTATTGATTAGAACTGACTCGATAGCACCTAACAACAACAAAGAACAACATCCTTTCCTGACATACATGTCTATTCTGACAAATGGTATGCTTTCTGGTGATTTTAGAGAGAGACAGAGGGAAAAAAGGAATTATATAAAAGAATATTTGTATATTTCAATACTTACACAATTGAGAAGTCTTCTCATTTTAAAACATCCTGCAGTGAAATTTCAAATATGATAACAGGCAATTTTATCATATTAGTTATATTTTCTCTAATGTTGTGATTGTGTGTATAAAAAGTAAATGTGATGATTCTGGTAGAAAATTTGGTAGATTGTGTGTATAAAATGTAAACATTATGATTCTGGTAGAAAAAGTAAAATAAACTAAATTACTGTTCAATATGAAAATAAGATATTTGAAATTTTAGTAATCATATTAACATTTTCAGCAGGAAAACCTAAATATTTCCACATGCATTAATATGGGCCTATAGAAATTAAAATAATATATACTTATATATATTCAACTTTAAAATTCAAATTATGTATTCACATTGTTTTGAATAACTAGCATATAACAACTAAACAATTGTGGTATATGATTTTTATGATGACTCAATAAAATTGTTACTCTTCCCACTTTTCCCTTTATGGCATACAGAATAGCCAGCACACAATTAGCGCATCATGAATCACCTTAACTCTTATGGGGATAATAAAATTACAATGCCATCACGTTATATTAGTAGCAATGGTTGACGTTTGGCTTCCTTTGCTTTTCATACATATTCAAACAGAGTTTGGACTGGTCCAATCTCAATATTCTTAAAAATTCTAAATAAAGTGCTTGATTTTATTTAGAAAGTCTCTCTCCTTTTAAAAATAAGTGCTTACTTAACTAGACAATTCTGTATATTTTAATTTTTTTTGCAAAGTAATTCTGTTTTCCTTTGTTGTTGTTGTAGTTAGGTGCCATCTAGTCCATTTGACTAATAGCAACTCCTTGTAAAGCAGAACAAATACAAGGCCAGTTCCGTATCATCCTCATGATGGTTCTTATGTTTGATCCTATTGCTGCGCCGCTGTGTCGATCCATCTCCTTGAGTGCCTTCTTTTTGGCTGCCCCGCCACATAACAAGCATGATGTCCTTCTCCAGGGACTGGTCTCACTTGACATATCCAACGCATGTGAGTTGAAGTCTTACCATCCTTGCCTTTAAGGGACAATCTGGCTGTATTTCTTCCAAGACCGATCTGTTTGTTCTTCTTTTTTTTTCCAAATAATTTTATTGGGGGCTTGTACAACTCTTATCACAATCCATACATCCATTGTGTGTCAAGCACATTTGTATATTAGTTGCCCTCATCATTCTCAAAACATTTGCTTTCCACTTGAGCCCTTGGAATCAGCTCCGCATTTCCCACTTTCTCCCCGCTACCCCCTTCCTCATGAACACTTGATCATTCATAAGTTATTATTATTTTGTCATATCTTACACTGCCCGACATCTCCCTTCACCCACTGTTCTGCTGTCCATCCCTCAGGGAGGAAGTTATATGTAGATCCTTGTAACCGGTTCCCCTTTTGGGCAGTCATGATACTTTTAATATTCTTCATCATCACTATAGATCAGTGGCATTTAGTTTTCTTCTATCTTTCTTATTCAACGTCCAACTTTAAAATGCATATTAAGTGATTGAAAATACCATGACTTGGGTGTCCTCTTCAAAGTCACACCCATGCTCTTCAATCCTTTAAAGAGGTCTCGTGCAGAGCTGTAACCCATACTGAAAGCGGGGACCTTGATCTTCATCACCAAATGATTCTAGTCCTCACTTTCAGCAAGCAAGGCTCTGACTTTCGAGAAAAGCAAACAGTAAAATGAGCTTATTTTCAAAGCAATAGCAAGGAAATGTGCTTGCTGGTAGTTAAGAAAGTGCCCTTTCATTAACAGAAAATAATTTGCCAACTGAGTGTCTAGCTGAATTCTAAATCTTCTATGTATACTTAACATTAATTAATTTCTAAATCTAGCTATCTATTTGCACATTGGGGGTATAGTTAGTGGCCATTGTTACAGAAATCAGATATTTCACCAATCATATTCTTTTAGCACCAAGCTATTGCGTCTGCCTCCTTCATTGTACTCTCGGTACAGTTTAAGCCAAGTATGCATTTTTCTCACATTCAATGAAACTACCATTAAAACAATTTCAAGGTGCCAGGTGTCTCCTGTCTGGTTTTCTGGAGTTTTATTTGTTGATGAAGTGGATTGCGTCTCCACAAGGTCACCATTCAGTTTTCTAAGGCCTTGACCAAACAGCATTCAATTGTTTGGCTGTTGAATTTTCAGAGGGCAATAACAATTTGAATATAATATATTAAAAGTCCATTCTTCTTATACAAGTCACAGTAAATCTGGGTGAGTACTTTACCCGCCCGGGAAACAACACAGGGGAAGCAATTCTTATCACTCTAGAAGTTATTACAATGCTCAGAAAATCCTCCAAAGAAATCAGAATATATGTGTATACCAGGTTATGAAGGCTTTGAAAAGTGGGTGTTTCATGGTGAACACACTCATAAACCATGCGTTGTTTAAAAATGCCAGTACTGCACCACAATCCTGTGATTTAATATTGCATACCCAATTTGTGTTAAGGCTCTGTCCAGATCCTAAGAACCCACAAGAATACTTGGATTAATCTGTTCTCGGACAATATTTTACCCTAACCTTGCCTTTTTTTTAACAACAGATTACACAGAAATTTCAAAGTAAATAAGTTCAGAGTTAAATAGTATAATTTAAATAAGAAACACAACAGTAAAAAACTTTTTAACAACTACAAGGCCCATACTTTTTAATAAGGCTCATCCCTTGAGATTGATGAGAATCTGGATCTGTGAACACAGATGTGGAGAAGAGGTATGGAGAGAGAGTCATTGTTTGGAAGGGGAATTCTCTTCCATAAAATCTCTATGTGGCTTCTCCAGTTTCCAGGGCTACATTAGGGTAGATCCAAGTGACTTCTCCAGCTCCCAGAGTGTAGTGTCAGGTGTCTTGTCAGTAGAGCGTCATCTCAGGGAGTGAGCAGAGAGAAAGATTGTCTGCCACCTCCAAGGAGGAAAATCAGGATTTCCCAAGACTCTCAGGAGAAGGCCTTGCTCTCACTGAGGCCTCAGTGGTTATCACTGACCAGAGCCTACCCCTTCACTCTTAATCCTCTCAAGCCACAAGTTGACACCAGATTATGTAAATTCCTTGCCAGGATGATTCTTTAAAAAAAATTCTTTCTTAGGATCCATGTTTTTTACCTAAAAACAATACAAAAAGCCACAAAGGGTAGGACAATTATAGCAAAACGCTTGGAACACAGCCGCAAAAGGTTTAAACAAAACATCCTACAAATCCAACTAACTCTGAGTGACCAAAACATGAACTGTTTTGGTTACAAAAATCACGTGTGTTGGATCACATTCTGATGTTTTGTTGGAACTCTGATGCAAAAATTTCTGGACATTTTGCATCACAATCCAATTATATTGAGTACTGAAGCACTCGGGTACCAGGGTTCTACTGTACCTGTGCACATGCTCCAGTCTAGTCTGAAGTTAGAACCAGCACTGGGGTCATGATAGTGGGGGCTGAGGAAGCCTCAAGGAACCAGAGGATATTGTGTGTGTTTCATTGGTGCTTTACTGCCCTGGTTGACTCATCCCTTCCCTGTGACCCCTCTGTGGGGGTCTTCCATTGTCCACAGATGGGCTTTGGGACTCTGCTCTGACCACCACCACCACGACCCTATTCTCAACAATAGGTTTTAATTTATTTGTTTGTTTGTTATTGATCTTCTGATGCCTTATTACCTGATCCTGATTGACACTTCATGATCCCACCGGCTGGTGTATTCTTCCATGTGGGCTTGTTGCTTCTCTGCTGGATGACTGCTTGTTTAACTTCAAGTCTTAAATATCCCAGATGCTGTATCTTTTAGTAGGCAGGCACCATCCACTATCTTCAGCACATTTGCTTATGCATTGATTTTGTCTACAGTGATTGTGCTGGGAGGGTGAGCATACAGATTGTCAGTTTGTTCAAACAAAGTGTTCTCGTATTAAGGGAGGGTATGAGCAGAGGCGTGAAGTATGTCTCCTACCTCAGTGCATTGCCATATAAATATATGTACATAGGCAAAACCTCTATTTTATGGATTAATGTATTTACGTATGGACACACCTATGCTTATACCTCTATCCATAGCTTTGCTTCCTAGATCCTTCATCTGTTTCCTTTTAACTTCCTCCTGCCCCACCACGATGTTCCCCTTACTTCTGCCTCTTTGTACTTCCTCTCAGCTAGATTGCTGTTGCTCCAACACCCCTACAATCTGTATATCCTCCTTGTTGTTGATTTTAATTCCCTAGTTATTCCCGTCTACGGTGTTGTTTGATCACCGCACCTTTTCCCTGCCACCTTCTCCCCAGAAATCCCTCCAGGGCTGTCGGTACTGTTGCTTTCTCCTCGAGTTTGTTTCCCATGCCTGTCTTATATAAGTAGGCACACCAACAATGACATAGACCAAACAGAAAACAAAAGATTGAAAAAAAGAAGAGAAAAAAAAGAGAGCAAAAACATACATAATTTCAGGTCTGTCCACTGACCTTTATGGCTATCTCCCCACTGGTCCTGGGGGAATTCCGGGAGCTGCATCTCCTGGCCGTAAGTCTATTTTTAGGTCTCTTTAGGGGCTTTGTGGAGGCTTGGCTGTTCTCCAGTTGCTGATTTGCCATGTTCCCTTCTTGGTTTGCCCTGCTGCAGCGGTTCAGACTGCACTACCTCCCCACCATGGGTCCACAGTTTTGTCCTCTGTCGTAGTATGCTCCAGTAAAGGGACACCATATCATAAGCTGTTCTCGTACCTCCAGTCATCTCTGTGCCTTAGCAGCTCCATGCAGGAATGTTGTCCTCCTGGCTTGATGTTCCATTATGGGATCTAGACAGACTGTCCTATTCTCTTTTACCTTCTTGGTTTGCTTCCCTGTGGTCATGGTATGCCAGCCCCTCATCCCAACTTATAGGTTTAGTGTTGTTCTCTCTTACACATACTTCCAGGGAGGGGTTCAGTTTGGCTCTGGTTGGGGGCTGGTCCTATAGCCCAATCTTTTCATGCATTTTTCCACTTGGTTATATTGCCTTTATTATTTGATGTGCCGTGATGGGGTCTGTATGCACACTCCCAATTCTGTGGAGACATAACCAGTACTCTCCTCTTGGGTTGGTTAGTATCTTCTCCTCCCATGCTATTCTCACTTGTGCACTGTCCCCCCTTCCTTTTCTCACTTCCCACTCTTCCTTTACCCCTTTTCTGTATTGGATTAATATGTACCTCCTCAGGTTTGGTCTGACCAACACCTGAATGCCTGTACCTCAATCCATATATTGTACACACATTCTTTTGACAAAATTTAGGGACATGGTCCTATCACTCCTGAAAATGAGGTTTAAAAATTCATATATTAAGGAATAGGCAACAGAATTTGCTAAGCATCGATTCAATATATTCTACAATGGATGAACAGTAAAATAAATGTTAAAATTAAAAAATCAAAGAACTACACAAAATGAAGCTCCTTTAAAAGAAATCATTTTATTGGAGGCTCATGCAGCTCTTATCACAATCCATCCATCCATCGTGTCAAGCACATTCGTACATTTGTTGCCCTCATCATTTTCAAAACATTTTCTTTCTACTTGAGCCCTTGGTATCAGCTCCTCTGTTCACCCCTCCCTCCCCACCCTTCCTCAATAATTTATAAATTGTTATTATTTTTTCCTGTCTTACACTGACCGATCTCTCCCTTCACCCACTTTTATGTTGTACATCCCCCAGGGAGGAGTTATATGTAGATCATTGTCATCGGTTCCCCTTTTCTCTCTCCACCTTCCCTTTACCTTCCTGGTATCACTACATGCATTATTGATCTGAGGGGTTTATATGTCCTGGATTCCCTGTGTCTCCAGCTCTTATCTGTACCCTTGTACATGCTATGGTCTAGTCAGGCTTGTAAGGTAGAATTGGGATTATGATAGTTGAGAGAGAAAGTATTAAAGAACTAGAGGAAAGTTGTGTGTTACATTGGTGCTCTACTGTACTCAGACTGGCTCGTCTCATCCTTGTGACCCTTCTGTAAGGGGACGTCCAATTATCTACAGATGAGCTTTGGGTCTCCACTCCGCACTCACCCTCATTCACATTAATATGGTTTTTTCTTCCGGGTCTTTGATGACTGATACCTGAAGCCATCGATACCTTATGATCACACAGGCTGGTGTGCTTTTTTCAAGTGGACTTTATTGCTTCTCAGCTAGATGGCCGCTTGTTTGCCCTCAAGCCTTTAAGATGCCAGATGCTATATCTTTTAATAGCCATGTACCATCAGCTTTCTTCAGCACATTTGCTGTGCACCCATTTTTTCTTCAGCGATCATGTCTGGAAGGTGAGCATTGCGGAATGCCAGCCTATTAGAACAAAGTGTTCTTGCATTAAGGGAGTATTTGAGAAGAGGCCCAGTATCCGTCTGCTACCTTGATACTTAACACATAAATACATGTACATAGATTATGGCTGCATCATAATAGTTGAAACAATTTTTCCTAGTGATGAAAAAAGAAAGTTCATGTGGAAGTATAATTAGTTTTTCTAAGACCATTATGGGTAATTTTTAGTAAGTATAGGTAAAAGTTTTGTTTTTTAAAGGTAACAAATGATTGTATTTTGCTGGAATATTTGGTGATATTTTTCCAGAAGCAATAAAAAAGTTCTTTACAACTTCATGTAACTCTTAAGCACATTGATGCAAGGTTGCTACTGGCAACATAGCTTGTGCTGAAGAGAAGGAGATGTTTCAATATGGATAGCGATACATAAAAATGCCATTGGTTCAGACCATCAATGGATTTGCACATGATATTAATTTATGCACAATCACTTCTTTATAGGAGTTGCTTTTAGTTTCCAATAAGAAAACTTACAACAAACAGCATTTTTTTTCATATCCTAATTTCTTTGATTTTAGTATTATAACTTTTTCAAAACCTACTTTTCCCCATTTTCTTGTTCCCTGTTCATATGCCTCACTCAGTCACTGCCATCAAGTCAATTCTAATCTTTTTGTTTGTTGATTTCTATTTTCCTATTTTGCCTTTATGAGTTTTTCCCTTAAGGTTTCTAATAGAATTCATAGAGATTTTCCTTTAAGCTGTTGCTCTCTTCTCAATACTGTTGTGACTTGACTATCAGTTGTACTTACCGATAATTCAGAGTAGAATTGATGAATAAGTCTTTTATTAATGCTGCCAAGATATTCTATGCACATTATTTTATTGACTGAAAAATATTCTTTTACTTTCAGTACAAAAGGACGTCTGACTGAATTTCGTTGAATTTTGCTATTCCGTCTTGATAAACAATAGAACCTATTACTAATTTTAAATTGTTTGCTTGGGTTATAGTATTTTATTTTCTGACTGGTTGACCAATAATATATTCAGTGTTTCTTTACTCTGTATACTCAATTGCTTGGATCCTGGAGGTCAGAGTCTTTGTACTTCAAATGCTTAACGTATTCCATTTTTTCAAGTGGTGAGCATAGAAAAGTACCTTAGATCTGTTTATCCTTTTACATACAAGAATCACTTTGTCAGCAAAGCAGAGTATAAGACTGATTCCTCATCATCTTAGTTAGAGACACATTTATCCGTAAAATGTCTTTCTTAAGTCGTCTTCATCTTGTCATAATAGATCATCAACACTTTCAAGTAATGTTGCAATTAAAATATATTTAAAGAATCACCGTTATTGTGGGTATTGTTAAATGCTGTACATGGCGGTGTGGAGAATTATTGTAAGATTTTCCCATACAATATTCATCAACCATTGAAATCCTAGTGGTTTTGTTGAGTGAGTATTCAACTACTAACTACAAGGTTGGTGGTTCAGACCCATAGATGAGGCTATCTACTCCTGGCAAGAGTTATAGCCTCAGAAGCTCTACATATGATACAGTCAGAATAAACTACGTAGCAGTAGATTTTAAAAATGAATTAATCTTATTAAAGGGGGCCCTAGTAACTCAGTGGTTAAAACAGTTAGCAACTAAAAGAAAAGCCAATGGTTCTTATTTGCCAGTTGCTACAAAGGAGAAAGCTGTGACACTCAGTTTACACACACACACACACACACAAACACACACACACCAGCTTTGGAGATCAGTTATACTCTGTCCTATAAAAAAATCACCGTGGATTTGTTGGATAAGCTTTGGACTACCAACTGCATATGTCAGAATGGACTCAGTAGCACTGTGTTTGGATATTTGGTTATAAGGTCATTATGAATTGGAGTTGACTTGACAAAGCAGGTTTAAACAGGTTAAAGACAAAAATTTTGATTGGGGGTTACCCTATTAAACTTCCATCAGTGGAAAATATGAAATTTACATTTCAAGCTGAGTTGTATAATTCTGACAGTAATCAGATATCATTTCTTCTTTATTTAAAAAAATCATTTTATAAGGGGCTCATAAAACTATTATCACAATCCATACATATATCAAATTGTGTAAAGCACATCTGTACATGCTTTTCCCTAATAATTTTCAAACCATTTGCTCTCCAGTTAAGCCCTTTGCATCAAGTCCCCTTTTCCCCTCCCTCCCTGGGCCCCCCTCCATCATGAGCCCTTGATAATTTATAAATTATTATTTTGTAATATCTTGTCCTGTTCAACTGATTTCTCCCTTCACCCTCTTTTCTGTTGTCCATGCCCCAGGGAGGAGGTCACATGAAGATCCTGTAATCGGTTCCCCCTTTCCAACCCATCCTCCATCTACCCTCCCAGTATCACCACTCACAACACTGGTCCTGAAGGGTTCATCTGCCCTGGATTTCTGGTGTTTCCAGTTCCTATTTGTACCAGTGTCCATTCTCTGGTCTAGCCAGACTTGCAAGGTAGAATTGGGATCACGATAGTGGGGGATGGCAGGGAAATGAACCATTTAGTAACTAGAGGAATATTGTATTTTTCATCGTTGCTACATCGCACCCTGACTGACTGTATCCTCCCCAAGACCCTTCTGTAAGGGGCCTACACATGGGCTTTAGGTCTCCACTCCACACTGCACCCCTTCATTCACTATGGTAAGATTTTTTGTTCTGATGATGCCTGATACCTGATCCCTTTGATGCCTTGTGATCCCACAGGCTGGTGTGCTTCTTCCATGTGGGCTTTGTTGCTTCTGAGCTAGATGGCCACTTGTTTACCTTCAAGCCTTTAAGACCTCAGATGCTATATCTTTAGTTAGCCAGGCACCATCAGCTTTCTTCGCCACATTTGCTTATGCACCCATTTGTCTTCAGTGATTATATCATGGAGGTGAGCACACAATGACGTGATTTTTTGTTCTTTGATGCCTGATAACTGATTCCTTCAGCACTTCGTGATCACACAGGCTGGTGTGCTTCTTCCATGTAAGCTTTGTTGGTTCTGAGCTAGATGGCTGCTTGTTTACCTTCAAGCTTTTAAGACCCCAGACGCTATATCTTTTGATATCTGGCCACCATCAGCTTTCTTCACCACATTTGATTATTCACCCACTTTGTCTTCGGCGGTTGTGTCAGAAGGTGAGTATCATAGAATGACAATTTAATAGACAAAAGTATTCTTGCATTGAGGGAGTACTTGAGTGGAGGCCCTATGTCCTTCTACTACCTTAATACTAAACCTATAAATATATGCACATAGATCTATTTCCCCATCCTCATATATAAATATATTTGCATATGTACACGTCTTTATCTAGACCTCTATAAATGCTCTTTGCCTCCTAGCTCTTTCCTCTAGTTCCTTTGAATTTCCTCCTGTCCCACTATTATGCTCAGTCCCCATCAGGGTTTCAGCAATTCCTCTTGGTTACATTACTCCTCATCATGCCGTACCAGGCCTCTCACACCCTCCTCACCACCGATTTGGATCACTTGTTGTTCCCTTGTCCCTGGGTTTGTTACCACCACTACCTTTCCCCCCAGACCCCCCTCTCCCATTTCCCCCCTGGAACTATGGGTTTTTTCCTTCAGATTGTTCATCCAGCCTATCTTATTTAGACAGACCTGCAGAGATAATAACATGCACAAAACAAGACAGAGCAAAACCAAGCATAAATATACAACAAAACTACAACAACAACAAACCAATAACAATGAACAAAACAAAACACAATAAGAAAGAAAAGCTTGTAGTTAGTTCAAGGATTATTTGTTGGCCTTTAGTAGTGTTTTCCAGTCTGTTGGGGCACCATGCCCTGGCCCCAAAGTTGCCTTCAACACTCCCTGGGGACCTTGCTGCTCCATTCCTTTGCTGTTCTGTTGCACCCTCTTAGTGTTTTGCCTCCTCGGTGTGTCGGGATCAGACCGGGTGCTATTCCCACACTTTGTCTCCGGTGTTGTCCTCTGTAGGGCTATGGATCAGTATGGGGTTTCATGTCTCATTGTGGGACCAGCCTTGTGTAGTGACTGCTTTAATTTAGAACATTGTCCTCACAGCCTGGTGAGCCAGGATGTGCTCCACTCTCTCCTCCTCCCCCTTCATCTGGTCCCCTGTGCTGTGAGCAGATATTTCCCTCACCTGGAACTGTAGATTCAATGCCGTCCTTTGAAATAAATTCTTCTGGGGGAAGGACAGGTGTCCACTTAGTAGTTGGGATTGGGGCCGGTCCCCCAGTCCTCTCCACTGGTTCCCTACTCCATGCTAACATGTTGCATTCACATCTTGGAGCACTGGGTTGAAGTGTGGTCCCTCTTCCCTGTGGAGACACAAACAATACCTTCCCCTTGGGTGGGATAGTGCCCTCTGCCCCTGCTACCCATTTCTTTTTTATTATTTTTTCCCTTTTCCCACCTCCTTTTTAATTGTCTACCATGTGTATCCCTATATTTGGTGCAATCTTTGCCATATTACCTGGTGCTCACCCCAGGAATGTTTATATGCAGTAGCTTTTCCCCTATGCCCCTTTTGCATTTTTTTTTAAAGTTTACCTCAGTGGACATGTTGTACTTGTCTTTTTGTGCCTGACTTACTTCGCTTAGCATGATTTCCTCCAGTTCTTTCCATGTAGCAATGTGCTTCATATGTTCATCATTGTTTTTTAGCGATGTGTAGTACTCCATTGTACGTATATACCACAATTTTTAAATCCAATCATCAGTTAATGGAAATTTTGGTTGTTTCCAACTCCTTGCAATTGTGAACTGTGCATGTAAATATCCATTTTTTTTCCAGAACCACTTGTTAAAGAGAGCCTCTGCTTCTCAGCGGATATTTTTGAGGCCCTTATCAAAGTTCAGTTGTCTGAATGCTGATGATTTTATTTCTGGGTTGTCAGTTCTTTTCCATTGGTCTGAGTATCTGTTATTGTACCAATACCATGTAACTGTATAGTATGTGCTAAAGCAAGCCCTCCCACTGTGGCCTTCTTGGAGAGTCCTCTGCTAATTCAGAGCTTCTTCCATCTCCCTATGAAGTTGGTAATCAGTTTTTCCATTTCTTTGAAGGAAGATAAGGTAATCGTATCAGGATTGCATTAAACTTATATAGTGCCTTTGGCAGAACTGACATCTTGACGGTATGGATTATGAGCATGGAATATTCTTCCTTTTGTTGAGGTCGCTCTTGGTTTCTTGAAATAGTGTTCTGCAGTTTTCCCCATATAGATCTTTTGTTCTTTTATTCAGGTATATCTCTAGATATTTGAATTTGTGCTTGGCTATTGTGAAGGGTACCACCTTTTTTATCTCCTCTTCTGTCGTCTTATCCAATATGTATAAAAGTCTGATGGACTTGTTTGTTGATCTTGTAACCCGCCACTCTGCCTAACTCCTCTATTGCTTCCAGTACTCCCATTGTGGAACTTTTGGGATTTTCCATATATAAGATCATATCATCTGCAAATAACGATAGTTTCACTTCTTCCTTTCCCAGATGAATACCTTTGATGTCTCTTCTTTGCCTTATTCTGTTAGCTAAAACCTCCAGCACGATATTAAATAAGAGTGGGGATTGGGGGCATCCTTGTCTGGTCACATTTTTCAGTGAGATTGTGTTAGTCTTTTCTCCATTGGCTACCACCTTGGTTGTTGGTTTTTCATATATACCTTGTATTGTCTTAAGGAATTTTCCCTCCATTCCTATCTTCTCAGTGCTAGATGTTGTCGAATGCTTTTTCTGCATCTATCAATATTATCATGTGGTTCTTCTAGTTTTTCATGTTAATATGATGAATAATACTAATGGTATTTCTTGTGTTGAACCATTCCTGCATCCCTGGTATGAATCCCACTTGGTCATGGTGAATGATTTGTTTTATATACTTTTGTATTCTGTTTGCTAGTATTTTGTTAAGGATTTTTGCATCGATGTTCATTAGGGATATTGGTCTGTAGTTCTAGATTCTTGTGGCATCCTTTCCGGGTTTGGGTATCAGAGTTATACTAGTTTCATAGAAGGAGTTCCAGAGTTTGCTGTCTTTTTCTATGTTCTGGTCGAGTTTATGTGGGACTGGTTTTAGTTCTTTCCTAAACACTTGGTTGAATTCTCCAGTGAAGCCATCTGGTCCAGGGGATTTTTTTGTTGGTAATCCCTTGATAACCTTGTCTATTTCTTCTATTGCTTTGGGTCTGTTGAGATTCTTGACATCCAGTGAGGATATTCTAGGAAGGGGGTGATTTTCCAAGAATTTGTCCATTTCTTCCAAATTTTTTAATTCATTGGAGTACAATCCATTTGGGGAATACATATTTACAATGCTTAGTGTTTCTTTGTCAACCATTCCCTTGGTCATTATATAGTGCCCCTCCTTATCACTTTTTATGAGTGAACTTTGAGGCCAATTTTATCCAAGATTAGGATTGTAAGCCCTGCTTTCTTTGAATTGTTGTTTGCTTGGTATTCCTTTCTCCAGCCTTTGATTGTCAGCCTATTTTTGTCTGTAGTCTTGAGATGTGTCTCCTGTAGGCAGCAGGTTAATGGGTTGTGTTTTCTAAGCCAGTCTGCTAGTCTCAGTCATTTAATGCCTGAGTTCTGGCCATTGATATTCAGGGTTATTATTTCCACATGCGGACTCTGTGATGCCATCTTATACCTTTTGTGTTGGGTGTTTTCCTACTTCCCTTTCTCATTAGTGTGTTGTGCATGTGTGTGTGTGTGTGTGTGTGTGTGTGTGTGTGTGTGTGTATCATTCTTGACTTCTTTCCATCCTTAAGCCAGTGCTATCTTGGGGTCTGTTTTCTCTTTGTTGCCCTCTGAGTGAGGTTGTTCTATGTGGCAGTCTCTTATTTATGCTTGATGAGTGTTGTTCTTCTACCCATACTGGGTGTGCAAGGATCTTTTGTAGGGCTGGATTTCTTCTAACGTATTCTTTGAGTTTTTCCTTGTCTGGGAAGAGTCTTACCTCTCCATCTGTCTTGACAGATAAATTTTCTGGGTAGAGTATTTTGGGTTTTGCATTGTTTTCCTTCAATTTTTGGAATATGTTACTCCACTCTCCTCTTCTTCATAGTTTCTGCTGATAGGTCTGAGCATATTCTTATTTGGGAAACTTTATATGTGATTGCTTGTTTTTCCCTAGCTGCTCTCATGATTTTCTCCTTTTCCTCAATGTTAAGTAGTTTAACTATTATGTGTTTTGGTGACTTCTTGTCATTCAGACCTGCTTGTGTTCTTTCAGCCTCTTGAATGGTTGCCTAGTTTTCATTCATTAAGCTGTGGAAGTTTTCCTCAAGGAATTCTCTCACTATTGTTGCAAATAACTTCTATGTTGTGTTTTTTTCCCCGTAAGTCAATAATTCTATTGTTGTTCTGCTTCATAGCATCAGAAATAGCTCTTAGGTTTTCTTCAGCTTCTCTGATGATCTTATTAGATTTTTGTTCATGTTTGTTAAAGTCTGCTTGGCTGTCCTCCAAATCACTGATGTGGTTCTCTGCTTCCTCCAGTCGATTCTCGAGGTCTGTGTTTTTGCTATTGGTTTTTTTAACTCATCCCTAAGCTCCTTTATTTCCCTTTGGTGTATGGTTTTTATCTCCTCTATCATTTCATCCGTTTTCTGTATTGTTTCCCTCATATCCTGTATGACTCCAATTAGTATTCTGAAAATTTCTTTCTGTGGAAGCTCAATGTCTACTTTTTCTATGTATGTTGTTATGTTTGGAACACCTTGTGCCATTGCCTTTTGTTTCTCCTGTTTTTTCACTGAGGTTGTTGGAGCTGATGGGTGTTTGTGTTCCGCTGTTTTAGAGGAACCAGGTGCCATTTTCCAGGGAGTCGAAGAGCACTGGTTCTCTCTGGGAGATTTGTAGGAATGCTTCTTTCAACTGCCTACAGCTATTTTACTATGAAATTAACCTACCACTTTGTCCTCCTGTGGCTTCCCTCTCAGGGGAGTGGCCCAGAAGGCTGGTGGGTTGCCTGCTTTGGTGTTGTGAAGGTTGGGCAGAGGCTCCTGCAGCCGCTTGGAATGTTGATGAGTGTTGGCGGAGCTGCCTAAGGCCCACAGGCAGGAATTCCCTGCTAAGAAATTGGGAAAAGTATCTCCTAGTGGAGGTAGGCAGGGAATTGCACAGCCTGGGATAGCTACACAGGGTGGAGCTCACCTAGCTGGGTGTGGCACAGGCATAAATGCCCTAGGCTAAGGGGAGGGATCTGGAGGTCAGCTGTGGAGTGTGAGAGAACAGGAAAGAGGCAAAGAGGAGGAAAAAAAGAGAAAAAAGTTAAAAAGTAAGCCTGTTAAGACTGTGGGGTGGGTGGATGGGGGTGGGTGGGGGGCGATATAAAGAAGAGAGGGAAACAAAAGTAACAATGTAGCAGATTCCAGATCCCTGTCCATGGGCTTTAGTCCCAAGGCAATGGTGGCAAGCTGTGGTTGTGTTGAGAAAATGTCCTTGCGCAGCCCTCCAAGACTGGGGGGAGATAGAGAGAAGAGATGGAAATAAAAGCAACAATGTAGCTGAACCCAGATCCCTGCCTGTGGAGCTGCAAGTGTCCTTTCCCTGCCCTGAGGCAGGCAGGGGAAAACTGTGGCTGTGTTGAAATCAAGCCCCCTATGGGCTTCAAATGGTCCGAGAGACAGTGGTGGGGACAAGGTTAAGCCCCAGCTGGCCTCTACTGAGGTAAACCAAAAGCCTCCAGTCCCTCAAAACCCCGTGGGTCTGTGCCTATTTATCTTTATGATGCATCTCCTGCATGCAATCCAGCAGTGTTGAATTTCCCTCTAAGCAACTCTCCCGGGCTGAATTTTGTGTAGTCCCTCTTGTATGTGTCACTCCATCTCCATCTACCCAGAAGTCTCCAAGATGTCATTTCTTAATGAAATCATTCTGATTTTGAATTAGATCCTTGGTAATAAGGAATTCAATATTTCAAAGTTTTGTGATAGCAGTATATACAAGGGTCTGTGTGTGTGTTTCAAACTGTTTGTGGAACATTTCATCATCTTTTAATTCCATTTGCTCCATAAGCTTTTGACGCTCTCCCCATTGTGCATCCATTGTTTTATCCCCTCCTCATTTGAAAAGTCTACCATTTTTATAATCGACCTGCAAAAATGCAAAGTATTGCTTATCTTGCCTATAAAAAGAATATATGCAATAGCACACAAACACACACACACACCAATTATGTTTATTTATGGAATGTGAATAAATAACTTATGGACAGCCATACGATGGAATGCTAATGAATCACTAATTGATGTTGCAGAATGATACGTGCTAATGTGAGAATTATACACCATATGTTTTTAAGTTAAAAAAAACCACAAGAAAATTGTAAACAATATGCAAAATATATCATTTTTGCAAAATATATAAAACTCACTTGAAGGATATATATATACAAATATTTATAATAATTATTTCTGGGTGATGGTAGTCTTGGCAATTATTTTTTGTTGTTTCAAGTGTGTTCCTCTTTTCTATTCTAAGCATGTCACATATTTATAATAAGAGAAAATAAAAAATGTCATTCTGAAATAAACTTGTCTCAAAAATGATGTGTATTTTAGTAGCTGCAAAACTTGAAACATTATGGTATCATTCTTTTTTATTTTATAAATTTACTAAATATACACAATTTCAGATATTGCAATAAATGCTGATGATATAACCCTTTTCCTCAAGGAGCCTCATGCTTTGTAATTAAAGCGTATTCGCCCAGTTCAGAGAAGGAGAAAATTAGTTTGGTTGATAGCTCACATATCAGAATTTTATTAGAATAATATGATCATAACTCACTTGAGAAACCTAATCTCCCTATAAATGACAACAAAGAAGACATCTGGAAAATACCACTGACCAAAGCTCACTGTAATTGAGTCAATTCTGCCTCACAGAGATTTTATAGGACAGTGTAGAACTTCCCCTCTGTGGTAGTTACATAATCTGGTGTCAATTTGAGGATTAAGAGTCTAGGGATAGAGTCCAGCTTGTCAATCTGGAAATAGCTAATGTGACTCTCTGTGGGCATAGCCTTCTGAGAATTCTGGGAACGGCTGTATTTTTCCTCTTTGGAGATGGGAGACACTTCTTTTTCTCTTCTCACTCCCTTAGAGACACTCTACTGAAAAGACAGATGTCACTACGCTGATAGACCACATGCCCTGGGAACTGGAGGAACCATTTGAAGGCCCCTGCCAGTGCTGAGATGCTGTTACCACCACTGGATCCAAAAGACTTTGTACCCCTGGCCTGTTATGGTACTGCATTCAGGATCATTGCATGTGCCTCATGAGTCTGCAGAGGACTTTATAGATTGGTATCAGACATATGGGCTAATGTTGGACTTATGGACTTGATATGAACTGGACTGGGCTGTTTTTTCAATATTCAATTGTTCTTGTATATAAATATCTTTCTTATACACATATTAGTTTCAATGGATTTGTTTCTCCAGTCTACCAGACTAACCCACCCTGTAACTTTCCTAGCCTATAACTCTTTACAGGAATAGAAATCCTTGTCTTCTTCCCAAGAAAAATATCACACCTAGGAGAAAATAGCCTGTTTGGGAATTCTTAACATCATGCTTGAACTATTATAAAATACTTATCTCTGCACCATAAATAAAGCATTTGTGGAGAGAGGGAAAGCTTGGTAATATTAGTATTCCAAGTGTTTGTTAATAATAAAAAAGAATAGTTTGTACACATTAAATTTCTCCTATACTTTTAAATGATATATAACCTTAGATATATAAAGCATGTACCCTTATTTCGAGGCTCTTTAGAAAGTGAAAGCAACCATTAAACTATAGTTCTGCAAAACTGTATGTTCTAGTGAAATCAGTCATTAAATTATCATGCACATCTGACCTGCATGCCATGAGTTGGAATCTACTCACCAGTCATTGATGTGTGTGGGTCTATTAGAATGGTAAAGAGATGGAGGCTGCAGCAGGATTACCTGTCATTGACCTCTCATTATGGCGTGGATGCAAATTTCACATTTCTATTGAAAGTAGCCACTAGAAGACTCAGTAAGTGAAAGAAGAACTCTTCATTGTATTCCTTCACTGTAATAGGTGATCACTACTTTGGAATTCTAGGTTTTAAAAACAAAATTAATTTTCATAGAAGAAAGAAATAGATGCTTTGTATATCAACACACCCACTATTTCCATTTTCAATTTTTTATCCTATGGGTAGATAATTGTTTCTTTAAAGAAAAACCTATAACATTAAATTATCTTAAGTACCTAGAATTTTTTCATGTATTGGTTTAAATAGATTTCAATATGGATGTGTATGGTGAAGTGTTTTATATTTGGTTTAACAAATTGACATATCAAATAAAGGTATTGAACATTTTGAAATGACTTAACTTGAAAATAACACTAGCCCATTTGCTTGGGACGCTAGTTACTCAAAGCAGGACTATGGCTTTGATGATTCAGTGACTTAGTGAAATGAACTTTATTTACTTGCTAATTTTTAATATTGTAATTCCATTTTTATCTGGATTGGTTTTTATTATAAATCACTGCTTCGGGAAGTGATACATTTTGAATTTTTTTCTTTTGATAAAGGTGCATAATCGAGTTTGTTTCCAGGCACAAGAAAACGATGTTTTGACCTGCCTACCTAAACTGCAGGTTAGGCAAACTTTCTGACAAAGCATATGTGGCTCCATAAAAACTATTAAATATGAAAGTGACTCACATAATTTTATAATAGACAGTCTCTAAGTGGATTTTTCTATACTTTTTATGTTAGATCAGGTTGAATAGAGAAACAAATGCAGAAACATTCATATATGTATAAGAAAAAGCTTTATATTGAATAATTTTATATTAAGAAAACATTCCAGCCAGTCCAGATCAAGTTTATAAGTCCAATATTAGCCCATAAGTCCAATAGTGGTCCATAAACCACTCTTTAGATTCACTCAGTCACAGGCAATGATACAAAATGCAGGAAGATCACAGGCTGGTGGGTGCAAATTCTGTGGATCCATTGGTAATGGAAGCAACTTTGTGCTAGCGCAGGTCTCCATGTGGCTTTTCTACTTTCCAAGTGTAGTTCTTCAACAGGAAGATGAAAGGAGAGAGAGAGAAAGAGAGAGGAAGTTTTCAGAATCCTCAGGAGAAGGCCATGCCCACAAGGAGGCGTCATCAGGCTGATTGACAGGCTAGACTTCACCACTACACTTATTATCAAGTTGTGATGAAATTATATGAGTACCACAACTTTTTAAGGGTCTGAAATAAACCAAGGAATAAAGGTGCTTTAACAATATATATATATATGTATATATTTTAATATAGATATAAAAAATATATATATAGTGTTACACTGAGTTAACCCCACAAGGTCAGTCATCAGCCCCTGTCCTATGAGATCAATTTGAGTCAAAAGTGAGTTTTTGTTTTTTTAATATAAAAGATGGTGAAACGTGACTATAGTTAGAAAGAAAAAGACGTAAAATAATAGCATAAGCCAGATATTACCGTAGAAAACAATAGAAAAATATATTGTTGTTGTTAGTTGTTACTGAGCCAGCTCCTGACTCTGGATGATCCCATGTGTCACAGATAGAACGGCGTTGTAGGGTTTTTTTGCTATATCTTTATCTAAGCAGTTCACCAGGTCTCTTCTTTCATGGGGGTTCTGGGTGGTTTTAAAGTGCCAAATGTAAATATCTTGTGGCATCAAGACTCTGAATGATGTTATGACCCAAAACAAATGCATACATCAGATGGTAGTTGATGGGAATTTAAAAAGTAGCACAGCCCTACTGTGGGGAAACAATGACAGATAACTGGATATGAGGGTGACTGGTTGTCCTCAGGACAGATGCTCAGTTCCCCAGAGTTCTTAAGATTTACAGAGGATATTCATATTAGCTATTTTCAGGCAACTCAAAACATATTGGTTCTAACTCTTTCTAGCCTTTATCTAAACTGCAAATATCTGATTAAAGGCAAAATAATAAAATAATCTACTTAGACATGTTACCAAACAATCTGACAGCAAACATGTTCTAACAAAACACTCTTCTCAGTATGATAGAGTGATATGTTCTTTAGTAGACTTGCTCTGTGTGTGCATGTATTGAGATATAGATTGTGACGCCTCCGGCAAAACTGTGCCCTATGTCTAGATTTAAGAGTGAGCAGAACTATTGATTGTCTGGGTTTTCATGAAGGTCTCCCTGTGTAGTCAATGTGGCATTCCTAATTTGTTAAGTGCTAGATATTAACATTAGGGATTTTTAAATTATTTTTTTAAATCATTTTATTGGGGACTCGTGCAATTCTTATCACAATCCATATATACATCCATTGTGTCAAGAACATATGTACATTTGTTGCCATCATCATTCTCAAAACATTTGCCTTCTACTTGAGCCCTTAATATCTGCTGCTTATTTTCCCCCTCCTTCCCCACTCCCCCCTACCTCGTGAACCCTTCATAATTTATATATTATTATTGTTTTGTTATATATTACACTGTCTGACGTCTCCCCTGCCCTCTTCTCTGCTGTCCCTCCCCCAGGGAGGAGGCTATATGTAGATTCCTGTAATCAGTTCCCCCTTTCTATCCCACATCCTCTCCACCCTCCAGGCATCACCACTCTCATAACTGGTTCTGGAGGAGTCATATGTCCTGGATTCCCTGTGTTTCCAGTTGCTATCTGCACCAATGTACATCCTCTGGTCTAGCCAGATTTGCAAGGTAGTACTGAGATCATGATAGTGGGGGGCAGAAAGTATTTAAGAACTAGAGGAAAGTTATATGTTTCATCGTTGCTACCC
Organism: Tenrec ecaudatus; assembly: GCF_050624435.1. NCBI lineage: Eukaryota > Metazoa > Chordata > Mammalia > Afrosoricida > Tenrecidae > Tenrec > Tenrec ecaudatus. The sequence goes on from NC_134532.1 coordinate 116,754,498, forward strand.
TGCACCCTGACTGGTACATCTCCTCCCCACAACCCCTCAGCAAGGGGTGTCCGGTTGGCTACCATTGGGGTTTGAGTTTCCACTTTGCACTCACACACATTTTCAATGATATGATTTTATGTTCCTTGATGCTTGATACCTGATCCCTTCGACAGCTCGTGGTCACACAGGCTGGTATGTTTCTTCCATATGGGCTTTGTGGCTTCTGAGCTATATGGTCACTTGTTTATCTTCGAGTCTTTAAGACCCCAGATGCTCTATCTTTTGATAACTGGGCACCATCTACTTTCTTCACCACATTTGCTTATGTACACATTAAATTAGGGTTATTTTTACCCTCTCAACTAACTTACACAAGTCTATATGAAAAATATGCTATAACTCTTTCTGGTTTTGTACATTCTATTCTCCATGGCACCCCCTACCCACAACTTTCATACCCCATACCTGGTTCAAATATCATTTCCAATGGAAAACCTTTCTAACTGAAAACATCTAGTAAAGTTGATTACTTCATCGTTTAAGTCAGGTTCATACATACATTTTACCTACTCAATTATTACATTCATGACGCTCAATTGATTTAAAACATTTCAAAATATCTGTATTATTACACTATGAGTTCCTGAGGGTATATTTTCTCCCTTATGTGTCGATAATTTTGGCATCTGGCACTTGAGTCTCACTCATAAATGGTTCACCAAATGAATATATGATTAAGTGAGATTGGGTTGGAAGAGACAGAAAAGATTCAAGCAATGAATACCTGCATGAGCGCTCATGGGATGAGACACGAAGGAGAAAGAAACCACTATACTTACTGAGCTAAATTTCACTACTATATAATTTCATTTCACTTATCTTATTATTTCATTTGTGACTGACCATTTGTGCTAATAATTACCTGGACTGAGTTTTGTGTACCTAAAGTCAGGGCCATAAATTACAAGCAAGGATGCTATTTGCAAAGTTTGTGGGAAGTTTTGAGGAGCCTTGTTGGCACAGTGTTTAAGTGCCCGGATGCGCTAGCCCATGAGCCACTCTGTGAGAGAAAAATGGTGTAGTCTGCTTCAGGAAAGACTGCAGCTTTGGATGCTCGACGGGGCAGGCAGGTCCACTTTATCCTATCAAGGTTTCTATGAGTTATAATCAACTCCACAGTAATGGTTTATTTGTTTTTCAAGTGGGTGAGAGATTCTGACTTATTCTTAAAGTTTGATGAAAACTTTTTCATAAGATATATTCTGTTTGTTGAAACTACCTCTACAGATCTGTTATTTAAGGCAATTTCCCAAGTCTTCATGGATTATTTGTTCAAATAATCACTCAAGAATTTTCATTCAATGGCAAAATAGATGAGTTCAAGGTATTGAGAAGCTAACAGAAATAATGTTGTACATAGGAGAACAAAAAAATAAAAATCATATTTTAGGTATTCAGAATTCGGAGTGGGAGAGCGATTTACAACCATTCTTTAAGTTTGTGACTGTTAACGTCAACGTATACAACGCTGTTGCGATGTTGGAGTATTAAGGTAAAAGTCTCAGTGTTGATTTAAAATCAGTCTTTGTAAACACAAGAAAATACAGGTGATTTAGAAGAATTTTCTTTCTACAAGAATACTTCATATGTAATTAAAAAACTGCCTGAGAGGGAGAAGCAATTTTAAACCTATTTACGTATATTTTACAAATGCACTCTGAGGAACTAAAGGACAAAGTGGTTCAAGGTGAAGGTTAGGCATGTCCTTCACTCACAAATAAGATATTGCTAAGTCCTGGACTGCTTCACAGCACTTGTGTGAAATAAAGGTGCTCAAAGACTTGTCATATTTCATCTTGCCTTTCTTAAATGCTCTATTTATTCACAGAATGCACTGAGTCCTTCTTTTACATGCTTTATCCCCATATTGCCTAAATCCATAATATGGAGGGATTTTATTGTATTGAATTTAGGACATTTTACTCCCGACCTGCACAAAGTCCGTACTCACTAGAGATGTACACAAGTAAATGAACTCTCTATTAAAACAGAATGTCTCCTGAGAAGTCTGAAAGCCCACTTGTCCGTGTCACTGGACTGGGTGGAAGACTGAGTCAAAAAGTAGTCCTAAGAGGGTTCCAGTTCACACATGCCAGGGTTCATGAAAACCATATGATTAAGCGTTTGTCTAGTATCAATGGAAGGCTGCAGACAAGTTCTACCCATTAAAGTGTTCCAAAATAAAAAAAAGTCCAATGATAACAATAGATTTTGAGGATATCTGCGGGGCCAGTTAAATCCAAAACAGAGATTTAAGCTCAGAAGGCTAGGGACACAGCACAGAATTAATTGTGATATAGTTTTGTTCAAATAACACAGAATAATCATAGTGCCTCATTAAGAAGAAATCTTAAGAAAATGTAAAACTGCACTGATGGAAAGAAGGTAGGGAAGACAGAGCTGTGGATTTTGTTTTCCCACTCATGATAATTCTCCTGCATTCTTTGGAGGTAGCAAATACTGATGTACAGGAATGTCACTGGGAAGCTTCACTCCATCCACCTTCAGATTACTTCCCAAATCTCAAAGAGCTATTCAAAGGACCAGGACTTTAGTCCCTAGGGGGTGCCAAAATTACTATTTTGTTGTGTAAATCAAAGAAAACAGAATTCTTTTTTTTTTGGGGGGGGGGTTAGAGAGATAGAAACAGTGACTTAAAATCCTAGATGGATGACATGTATAGAAACAATATTTTCATATTTGGAAAATTTTCTATAATAAAGTTTCTATGATTTATAGCAAAACACCTTGACCTATGTGCATATATATAATTCTCTATATAAATTAATATAGAGAATTATATATATATAATTCTGTGAAATGGAATGAGATTGTAATAGATCACCAAAAACAGAGTGAAGAAGAGGGTGATCAAGCAGCACAGTTGGTCTGAATTATAAGGGAAAAATAAAATATTTTCAAGACTGCCCTCAATGTGACAAAATAACAGGCCTTGTTAGCCATCCTAACCACCCCCCTTCTCCGGGATATAATTCTGAAGATACAACAGAAGTCACAGTGTTGTTGAAAGTGTCTAAGAACAAAAGACACTAAAACTCCTAGGATTTATCACCTAGTGGGGCCTCATGTGTGGCAAGAAAGAGTAATGTAGAGCTCACAAGAGTGGGGTATAAGGTCGACAATCATTTGTTTAAGAGTTTTTAAGTTGTAGTGATTGTTTTTCCTTACATTGTGGTGTATGAATTATTGCCTACAGTAGAGCGGAAAATGAGATCAGCAGCCCAGCACCAGCTAGTCTATGGGAAAAATCAGGATAGTATTCTAGGCTTTGTACAGCTAGAGTGGAGGGCTGATGGCAACAGCTTCCAGACATTTTGTCTTGCTTTTGAGACTTCTCTTCCCGGCACTTTCTCAGCAAGTACAAGGAAAGAAGAGGGTGGTTCAGCCTAACTATATTGAAAGGGACTTTGAGTCTTTAGTGACAAATAAATTCATCTAAAAAATAAATAAATAAAATGAAGAGGAGTGGAGTGCCCTGGGAAGGGTGGCTGGTGTCGGAAGTGAAGGAGTGTCTTATCTTGACATTGTAACTGTCAGCTTTGGGCTGTGGCTTATCCTCATTTGTGAAGCCAAAAGAGAAAGAAGACAACTTGTGAAGAAATGATTACCTGAATTTTCTAAAGTTTTTAAAAAAGGGTAAATATTAAAATAGCTCAGAATGCCAAATCTTACTGACAAAATTCAACAAGAAGACAAACTAACAACAAAGCCCTATCATCCCAAGCAACAGGCATTCCGACCAGAGGGATAAGCAAAGCTTGCTGGACACTGCCGTCTCGATGGGGAGAAGGAGGCACATCTGTCTTGGAGGAGGCAGTTACGGTTCTGTTGGTAGGAAAACGTAGAGGAGCAACCTCCCAGAGGGAAAAAGTGGTCAACAACACTTACATGGAACCCAAAGGGAGATCATGCCTGGTAATGTTTCCAAATGGACATGGACACCGTTGACCTAGTTCCATTGCAGCTCGTGGGGCCCCGTCCATGTGCTATAAGACCACTGGGTCTTTAGACTCTGTTCCTCGGACTTGCACAGCAGCAGTCACGGGCTACACCGGAAGAACTCAAGTGAACTAAACTTTACCTCAAACTTACATGTAGCCCTTGGACTTTGAGCTGAAGCTTCCTATTATGAGAAAACGTAGGCAACTTCTATCTCAAGAGCATAGAAGTGACTTTGATTCAAATCTCATCTTGAGGGTACCCAGTGGATGGCCCAGGACTACCATATACTTACTATTAATGCCCTCCTTGCTTCAATATGGTATATAATAACTGGTAGGCATGATTCTACCATTGTGAATCAATATTAGCAAAAGTTTTGCCCTATCATCAACCCCCATATTTTGTGTAGATAGTGCCCAGTCACTTAAGAGTTATATATGTACATGTCCCCAATTCATGTGGTATGGTTCATAGCTGGTCTATATTTGCATAATTTCTTATTATCAAAATTGTTTTAAGATCTATTCCATTGGCTAAATCAATGACTCTATTAATAGAATTACCTCATGTTCCAGGTAATAATTGATATTTTCTATCAAAATGACAATGAAGGTGAAATATATAATATTAATGGATTTGGGACCTGCACTTAATCCCAGCCCCAATCTAAGAAAAACATACTTCTTATGACATGGCCGCGCTTGATTCCACCCTCATGAAGAGATAACTGAAGATATGGGTGCTATAGAATATGTGATGAAGCTTTTAAATGGTGCCTGGCTGTCAGAAGAAATAGCATCTCTAAGACCTAAAAGGCTTGTCTTCAAACAAGCAGCCATCTAAGTGAGCCATCAGCTAAGTCCACATGGAAGAAGCACAATCCCCTGTGTTCCCAGAATTAGAAATAATAAAATCCAAATGCGCAGGAGTGAATGGTGTCAGAATTTAAATTATGAACAGCTGGTTTGCAGAAGGCTATGATTAACAGTGGAAGCCACAAATCCATTTGCAGGGTCCATGCATGGATTAAAGTCCCAGTGAATCCTCCCTGACCACAGCCGAGGGAAGTGAATAGCCTGATCATCAGACAGAGCATTATAAAGCCAATTATGACAGAGGGGGTGGCTTAAAATGTAATGTCTTAACAATTGATCTCTTTTTTGTCGAAATTGAACGTTGTTTCAGGTTCAACAAGAGAAAAAGAAGAGAGGAGGAAATGCACGTGCATAAAGCCTCTGGTGGCTTTGGGGCTGATGAACCTCAAATAGGCAAGAACAGATCAGCTGGTCAGGCTTGTGACTGGGTAGGGGAATGGATTCTACGGTGACAGACCAGGTGGCAGACTGCCCATGACAGTAGAGCAGGTCATTGGCTCACATCCCAAAACCAGGAGCTTGATGAGCCATATGCAAGATCCAGAAGTCTTAAAAAGCAACTAAGCTTTTCTATCATTTCCTTATAAAGGAAGCAGGCCACCATGCTGTGGAAGGTTCCTTTCAATGGCACCCAGGCTATGACGTGAGAAAGGGGGCTGCTTTCAACCTTTATCTTCTTACAACCGAATGGCTGCTTACAGTAGATCCTACTCTGGTGTGGATTGCCCTGTGCTAGGCCACATCGTAGGGGATCACTAGAGGTTAACTGACAAACCACTGATAAGCTCTGCCTAGCCAACTCGACACAAAATCAATCATACCTAGGAAGATAGTCCAAAGTGCAGATTTTCTTGTTACTAAACCAAGCTATTGAGTCAATTCTGACTCATACCAGCTCTGTATGACAGATTTGATCTTCCCATGTAGGTTTCTGAGACTGGAACTCTTTACAGGAATAGAAAGCCATGTCTTTTTCCCACAGAGCCGCTCGTGGGTTCCAACTGCTGTCCTTGTGACTAGCAGCCTGACACGAAACCGCCACGCCACTGAGAGATACGTGAATCTCAGTATTAAGAGTATAGAGTAACATCGTCTTCGGTGACGTACCAGTTCATTTCAAACATGTAAAGGGGGTAGAAATATATGCTGAGCATGTGCTTTTTTTGGTTTTCTAACACTAGATCTTTGCATGTTTTATTATAATATTTTACTTGGTCTTCCTGAACTGCATTTGAAATTCTCTGCTCAACTTTTTGACATCATTTCTTCCATTTTCCTTAGCTACACTATGATTAAGAGTAAGCTTCAGAACCTCTTTGGCATCAATTTTGATCTTTTCTTTCTTTCCTGTCTTTTTAATGACTTTTTACTTTTCTTCTGTATGATGTTCTCAATGTCCTCGCATAGCTCACCAGGTGTCTGTCACCAAGGGGATATTATGAAACATTAGTGAGTAACAATGAATTTGTGAAACACCATATAACTTGTATGATCCTGGAGGACTTTATGCAGAATAAAATTAATCAAACCTGAGAAAGGACCGAGAATAGAATACAGAAACATGGCGGCGGCGGCGGCGGCGGCGGCGGCGGCGAGGAGATCGAGAAGCTGTGACTGCTGAAAATCATAGGTCATAGACATGAAGATACATTCCATATTTGGATCTTTGTTTCACTACTAATCAAAAAATAAATAAAATAGAATGTCAACTTTCTACAAAATAAATTTAATTCCAATCAAAGGAATTAAGGAGAATTAAAGTGTGCAGAACATATAGGAAAATGATTAAAAAAAGAGATAAATGCTGAGACATTTTTTAATAAAAGTCCTCACATTAAACTAATAAATGTATTAAACTAAAAAGGATGGAGGACTTTGGATTGGATTAAAGGAAGCATTATCCAAAAACACATACTGTACAAAAATTAATTAAGACAAAAGCTAGTGAAAGGGGAGAATACAGAAAGACACCCACATGTACATCATATACATAATATTAGATTCAACTATGAGAACTAAATTTCTCACCGATGACAACTGAAAGATAAAATAAGAAAATTATTTTTATAAAGTAATATAAAACCAGGCTATATTTCAAAGGAAAATGGGGACAAGAGTAGTAAACAAGTACAAAAGCTATTTTGAGTGACATATGACCATTTTACTTGTCTCTTCCTTAGAAACTGCATTATGTCTATAGCTACCCTTTGTTCACAGTTCCAGAAATTCTAAGTACCTGGGAAATTGTGTACTTTCTGCACAGCCTAGCAGCTTAGTTTCTTTGCTCCGAATAGGAACAACTATCAAGTGCAACTTACACTCTAGAGTACCTTTGCAATATCAAGCTGGAATATTTAGCTAAACAGTATTTAGCTTCAGATGGTATTCTTGCTTAATTTTCTTATCTTCCCTATCCTGACTTTTCCAGGGACACTTCGCTTAATAAATGTATCCTTACCACACAACCATACCAGGTGTCTGTCAGTTTGTTGCAATGTGGTGGCTTCTGTATTTCTGTGATGCTAGAAGTTAGGTCACGGGTATTTCAAATACAAGCAGAGTTTTCAGGCTAAGAATAGACTATCAAGATGGCATAGGGTCTATGCTTCTGAGAAATCAGCCACTGGAAACCTTGCGGATGACAGGAAACATAGTCACTCACTGAAAGCCTCGTGAGCAGCAGCAGAACACTACTCGAGGTAGTTTTAGAAGATGAACTCCTTAGGTTGGAATGCACTAGAAGCATGACTAAGAGCCCTCTTCTCAAGGTAGAGTTGACTATATTGACGTGGATGGAGCAAAGCCCATGCCGCTAAAGTCTTCAAGAGCTTCATTTGCTGATGGGACACACCTCAAAATGAGAAGAAAAAGCTTCCAATATCTATTAATAATTGAAAGTTAGAGTGTACAAATTATGAACCTAGAAAAAATCAGAAGTCATAAAAAATGAAATGGATGCATAAAAATTGATATCCTAAACTTTAGTGAGCTAAAATGGACCAGTAATTGCCGTTTGATTCAGGCAGTTGTACAGTTTACTATGCTAGGAATGGCATTCAAGAGGAATGGCATCGCATTCATGCTCAAAAGGGGCATTTCACGATCTATTTTGAAGTACAATACTGCCTGTGATGGAGAGTATCTATTTGCATACAGGAAATCCAGTCAATACAACTATTATTTAAACTTATGCACTAACCACTAAATCTAGTGGTTGCAGACATTGAAGAATTCTACCAACTGCTTTAGTCTTCAATTGATCAAGCTACATTGATAATTATTGGTGTTTAGAATGTAAAAGTTGGAAGCCGGAGCAAGGAGTGGCAGCTAGAAAATATGGCCTTGAGGATAGAAAATGAAGCTGGAGATCACATGACACAATTTTGCAAGTTCAACAATTTCTTCATCAAATACTTTTTATTCAGCAATACAAAAGGCATATGTGTGAATTTCTTTAGATAGAATACATAGATCTCAAATTGTCTATGAGAAGAGACATATTTGAAGTTCAATATCAGTAGCTAAACTCGGGCCAGGAGCCAACTATTTCTAATATACAAGTTCAGATTGAGTTTGAAGAAAATTAAAACAAGCGCACATGAATCAAATACAGCCTTGAATATAACTCACCTGAATTTTGAGGACATTTAAAGAACATATTTGATACACTGAACACTGGTAACAGACTACCTCTGATAGCAGGATATCATCAAGAACATGATACGTGAAGTAAGCAAAAGTTCATTAAAAGGCAGAAAAGAAAGAAAATATCAAATTGGATATCAGAAGGGATTCTGAAACTTGCTCTCAATCATAGAGTGGCTAAGGCAAATGGAAGAAATAATAAAGTCAAAGAGCTGAGTAGAAAATTTCAAAGGGAAGCTCGAGACGACAAAGCTAAATATTATAACGAACGGTGACCTCTCCTAGAGTTAGAGAATGGGAAAGGGGAGCATGTTTACCATATCTTAATCCGAAAGAACAGAAGAAAAACATTCCAGACTCAATTTTCATTAATGAAAGATTCTGTGGCAAAATATTGAACAAGGCAGGAAACCTCAAAAGATGTAAATAATACACAGAGTTCCTTTAACATTTCAAGAGGTAGCATATTGTGTTAGGTTGGGTTCTCTAGAGAAACAAACTGGAGATATTTGCATGTGTTGTATATAGAAAGATATTTACACTAAGAAATGTCTTACATGGTTGGAGAAATAAGTAAGTCCAATCTGGTTCAAGTCAGGGTTCTCCTGATTTGTGGAAGCTGATGAACAAGATGTAATAGGATCTTGAAGAACAAAACCAGGATTATGAAGCAGAGACAGTGGGGTGGGAGTGGGGCACAGACTAGTGAATGCAGAGACCCAAAGTCAGCTGAATGATTAATCCATGGTCTGTAGATGGCTGAGAGTCACCGAATTGGCAGGTGATGCAAAAGGCGATCAAGAAAACAGGCACAAGATCCAGCTTCAACAAAGGTGAAGAGTCAAGGAATCTTTGACTTTCCTTGGTCTCTCCTTTTTTCTTTTTTTATCAAATCGTTTTATTGGGGACTCATACAACTCCCATCACAATCCATACATACATCAATTGTGTAAAGCACATTTGTACATTTGTTGCCATCATCATTCTCAAAATATTTGCTTTCTACTTGAGCCCCTGATATCAGCTCCTCATTTCCCCCCTCCCTCCCTGCTCCCCCTCCCTCAAGAACCCTTGGTAATTTATTATTATTTTGTCCTATCTTACATTGTCAAATGTCTACATTCACCCACCTTTCTGTTGTCCATCCCCCAGGGAAGAGGTTACATGTAGATCCTTGTAATCCATTCCCCTTTCTACTCCACCTTCCCTTCACCCTCCCGGTATCAAAACTCTCACCACTTGTCCTGAAGGGATCACCTGTCCTGGATTCCATGTGTTTCCAGTTCCTATCTGTACCAGTGTACATCCTCTGGTCTAGCCAAATTTGTAAGGTAGAAGTGGGGTCATGATAGTGGCGGGGAGGAAGCATTTAAGAAATAAAGGAGAGCTGCATGTTTCATCATTGCTACCCTGCACCCTGACTGGATCGTCTCCTCCCTGTAAGCCTTATATAAGGGGGTGTCCAGTGGCCTATAGATGGGCTTTGGGTATCCACTGTTCACTTCCCCTCATTTACAATTATATGATTTTTTTGTTCTTATATGCCTGATACCTGGTCCCTTCTACACTTCATGGTTACACAGACTGGCGTGCTTCTTCCACGTGGGCTTTGTTGCTTCTATGCTAAATGACTGCTTGTTTATCTTCAAGCCTTTAAGACCCCAGATGCTATATCTTTTGATAACCAGGCACCATCAGCTTTCTTCACCACATTTGCTTGTGCACACATTTGTCTTCAGCAATCATGTCGGGAAGGTGTGCATCATGGAATGCCAATTTAATAGAACAAATTATTCTTGCATTGAGTAAGTACTTGAGTGGACATCCAATGTCCACCTGCTGCCTTATATATATTTATAGGTTCAGTATTAAGGTCTCTCCTTCTTAAACAAAAGGTTTATGATATTAAGAGGGTGTTAGCAGGATGTGACTTAATTGACAGTTTTGACTGCACCTGTAGCCATGTTTCTCTTTGATATAATCCCTAACCACCCATATGATCTAAAACCAGTGGTAGTGAAGAAAGAAGTCCAAGGTGCTCTGAAAGCATTAGCCAAACACCAGGGTCCAGGAATTGATGGAATACCAACCAAAATGTTTCAAACCGCTGATAAAGCACTGGAAGCACACACTGTGCTATGACAAGAAATTTGGAAGATAGCAACTGGCCAGATGATAGGAAGAGATCTATATTTGTACCCATTCCAACCCCCGCCCACCATGCTGAGCTGGTCAGAGTTGGCTGAAGCAACTCTCTCCAGACCTTGCACTTGGCCATGTGTGTGTTCAACTGGGAACTAGGAAGTGCTCCCTCATATGGCTAGGAGGGACGTGCCTGTGTCTACCAATCACCAGCCGCCTTCCTTATCTGGCCAGGGGCATGGATGTGCCTGCAGCTGCCGAGGGGCATGGACACGCTTGCATCCCCCAATCACCAGCAGTCTTCCTTGGACGCGCTCGTGCCTGCCAATCCCTGAACATCTTAGTAGATACGGGTCCTGGGCCAGCCCAACTGCATGTCTCCAAGGGATAAAAGGATTGTTCCAATAGCCCAGAGGCATGACTCCCCCAGCCCGGATGCTGAAGACTGTGGGACTTTGCCCAGGCAAGGTATTTTTCCTAATGAAGCCCGTTTGCTTATTTAAAAAAAAAAGTGACCAGTAGAAGGCAAAAAATTATACCTCAGATTCACTAAGATCACATGCAAGAAATACAGGCAAGACTCAGAAATGGAACAAGGGCTATCACTGCTGGTGTCAGGTGGATTTTGGCCAAAAGCAGAGAGTACCAGAAAGCTATTTGCTTGTCCCTTATGACTGTGCCAAGGCATTCGATTTTGCGGATCATAACAAAATCAACTTGAGAATACTGGGAATCCTAGAACACTTCATTGTGCTTATGCAGAAACTGTACATGGATCAAGAGTCAGTTGTGCGAGCAGCACAAGGGAATACTATATTGTTTAGAATCAAATATCTGAAACATCTCACCATATTTATTCAACCTGTATTCTGAGCAAAAAATCAGTGATCATATGAAGAAGAATTCAGCATCATGATTGGAAGAAGGCTTAGTAACAATCTTTGATATATAGAGACACACTTTGCTTGAAAATCAGGAGGACTTGAAGTACTTGCTGATGAAGACCAGGGAGTGTAGCTTACAATATGGGTTATAATTTAATGAAAAGGAAACAAATATCCTAACTACTAGACCAATAGGCAGCACCATGGTGCACAGAGAAAAATATTGAAGTTGTCAAGAATTTCATCTTGGTTGGATCCACAATCAATGCTCATGGCCGCAGGGGTCAAGAGATCAAATGCTGCACTGCACTGAGGAAGTTTGCTGTACAAAACCTCTTCAGGGTGCCATAAAACAAGGGTGTTCATTTGGGGACTAATTTGGTGTAACTGGCCAAAGCCATGATATTTTCAATCTCTTTTTTTGCATGTGAAAATAAGGAAGGCTGAAGAAGAATCCATGCACTTGAATTTTGGTGCTCTATAAGAATCTTGGTAAGTGGTCAAGATATTAGAAGCTGTGTTGCATTTGGGTAAATCTGCTGCACAAGACCTTTTTAGAGTACTGAGGAGCAAGGAAGTTCCTTTGAGGATATAGGTGTATCTGTCTCAAACCACAATATTTTCCATTGCATCATATGCATGTGAAAGTTGGACATTGATTAAGGAAGGCTGAAGAAGAATTGGAATTGTGGTATTGGAGAAGAATATTCAGAGTACCATCGACTGTCAAAAGACAAACTGATCTTACTTGGAATAAGAATGGCTATGTACTCCCTAAAGGCAAGAATGACAAGACATGTCTCACTTACTTTGGACATATTGTCAGGAGAGACCAGTCCCTGGAGAAAGGACATCATGCCTGGCAAAGGGGTGAGACAATGAAAATGAGGAAGGCCCTCAAGGAGATGGAATGGCACATAGCAATGGCCTCAGACATTGGAACAATTGTGCGAATGGTGCAGGACCATGTGGTGTTTCGTTCTGTTGTGTATTGGGTTGCTGAGTAATAACTGACTCAATGCCATGAAAACAGCAAAGAACAATATTGAATGTTCCATGAACTGTTAATTTATAAATTGTCAAGGCTTCATGAGGAGAGGGAACTGGGGAAGGAGGGGAAAAATGAGGAGCCGATGCCAGGGTCTTAAGAGGAGAGCAAATGTTTTGAGAATGATGAGGGCAATGAATGTACAGATGTGCTTTACACAATTGATGTATGTATGGATTGTTATAGGAGTTGTATGAGCCCCTAATGAAATGATTTTTAAAAAAGAACAAACAAATCTGTCTTGGAAGAAGTACAGCCAGAATGTTCCTTAGCAACAATGGGAAGCCTTCATCTCATATACTTTGGATATGTTATCAGGAGAGACTCATCCTGAAAAAGAACATTATGTTTTTTAATGCAGCATGGCAGAGAAAAAGAGTAAGGCAGGATGGAATGATATAGTGGCTACAATAATCATCTCAAAGATACCATGAATATTATCATACAATTATGAGTATGTCACAGGATGAGGCAGTATTTCATTTTGTTGTTCAGAGTGTCATTATGAATTGGAACCAACTTGAAATCACCTAACAAAACTCCTACATGATTTAAAATTCATGCTCCTTGAAACTTTTGTAAAAATCTATAATAGACATCTCTATATAATTCCCTGATAATGTCCTACATTGGTGTTTAAAAAAATTGAATCCTTTATTGTAAAACGGTCCAATCTATAGAAATCCTTTAAATACTGGGTGGAGGGTGTTCCATCAAAGATAATTTCCTACCTCATTTCACATTCATTGTTGCTGTTAGTTCCCACCCATCGTGAACCTATGCACAGATGCAGAAAACAGCCCGGTCCCGATGGCATCCTCATCCACATATTTAATGTGACACTACTTTATTAGGGGTTTTTTTGCCAACCAAACAGTCAGTATGGAGTTAGACTTTAAATCTTTATGAGAGAAGCTGCCATTAGTGTTTAGGTATAGAGGTTGTTGAGTACTTTTAAAATGAGAACTCTGGGTAATATCACCATGAAAAAAAAAAGCAGTGTTCGAAAAAGATGCATGCAAGAGAGATACACAGCATAAAAGTGAAAAGTGATAGCAATTTAAGAATAATGCGCCAAGATTGAAAAAGCAGGTTTTATTTTTTCCTTATACAATAATACCGCAGGATGCAAATGGTTTAAAATGTACTTATTTGCCTTACAACTAGAATGCCACTGGTGATGCTTTCCATGTGACATTATGAGAGTGCTAAGTGTAGAACTGGAGATGATTATTTTAAAGATTTTAGAGTGTAAATGATGTGATTATATAAAAATATTGCTTTAATTTCTTTTACAATGAAGTTGAATTAAGTTGATTATATATGGAAATTAAGAAAACAATAAGTCAGTAAAAAGAGGGAGATTGACTAGATAAAATACTTAATTAGAAAATATTTTTATAAAAACATAAAATTGAATTTACTTGAGATAATATGTAAATGTCGCTCTAAAAGAAGTACACAGCTTCTTTTAAAATGCAGATAGAAGTGCATAGGCCTAACATTAGCTAAAACTCACTTGAACGTGAAAAGGGATTGAGGACTTGAGAAAATGTCTGAAGGAGAAGAGTGCATCATCATACTTATTGCATCTGTGTGCAAAGAGTAGCTAGTCCAAGAAGTTGGGTTCTACGAAGAAGAATTTGGCGTCAGCATTAGAGAATCATTAACAACCTGTGATGGACACATAACACCACCTTGTTTGCTTCAAGTGAGGAGGACGTGAAAAAGTTACTGCTGAAATGAGCATCTTTAGTATAGATTATATTTCAACAGAAAGAAAACTAAAGCTCTTATAATTCAGCCAATAAGTAACATTCTAAAATTGATTGGAGTTGTGGTTTATTTCATTTTAATGACATCCACAAGCAATACCCATGGAAACAGCAGTCAAGCAAGCCAGCTACACATTTCACTGGACAACTCTGCTTCAAAAGACTACTTTAAAGTGTTAAAAAGCAAAGCTGTCACTTTGAGGACTAAGATGCAACTGACCTAAGTCATAGCATCTTCTTCCTTTTTTTTCCTTAAAACCTTGTATTGTGAATTGTTTAAAGGTTTACAGAGCAGGTCAATTTTCCATCCAACAGTTTGCACACATTTTGTTTCATCTCTTTGATTGCAAGAAACCTATGCAATCTGTCATCCTTCCTGTCTTTCTCAGATGTATTCTTACTTTTTATCTTCATTATTAACTTTGTCCTAGGGTAAATGCTGCCCTTTGACCTCAAGTTATTGATTATCCTAAGGTCAATGTACCTCTCTAGTGTTATTATATCTTTTATAAATTTCTTTCCTGTTTGGCTGACCATTGAGTCAAGGGGGTGAATTTAGTTCAAGACCTAAAGAGTGACTAAAAATCATAGTCTCAGAGGTACCTCCAGTTTTTTCTGACCATCACGCCTGATTTTTTTTAAATCATTTTAAGTTTTGCTCCATGTTTTCCTCCACTCTATCCAGCACCTTCTAATACAATTCTTTCTAGAGCAGTTCCAAGCCATGGAATTTTCTATTGCTTCTTATATATGCAAAATCTGGACAGTAAACAAGGAAGCCAAAGAATTGATACCTTTATGTTTATTATGTTTATGAAAAATATTGACTATATCATGGATGTGCTAAGTCCTGATGACACAGTGGCTTACGCATTTGTACTGCCAACCAAAGGACCGGTGGTTAAACCCACCAGCTAGTTCACGAGAGAAAGATGAGACAATCTGCTTCCAGAAAGATTCACTGCCTCTGAAATATATGGAGCAGAACAATTATGTCATATAAGACAGCTATGATTTGCAATAGACTAGATGACAGTGGGTTTGAATATTTTGTTGTCATGTTGCTGTTAGGTGTCAAGGCAGCGCCAACCCATAGGATGTGTTCTCTGTTCTCACGATTGTTCCTATATCTGAGTCCATTGATGGAGTCACTATGCTGATCCATCTCACTGAGGGCTTCTGTCTTTTTTGTCATCCTCCACCTTACCAAGATGATGGCCTCCAGGGACTGGTCTCTTCTGATAACATGTCCTAAGTATGTAAGATGAAGTCTTTCCACCCTTGCTTCTTCACAACACTTTCTGCCTTACTTCTCCCAATGCAAACCTGGTTTTAGGGGTTGATGGTAGTTTCAATATTCTTCTCTAGCACCACAATTATAATGTATCTATTATTTTATTGTCTTCCTTGTTCACTGTTCAACTTTCACATGCATATGATGCAATGGAGAAAACCATGTCTTGGGAAGGTGCACCTTAGTCCTCAAAGCAACATGCTTGCTCTTCAAAACTCTAAAGTGGTCTTATGCAGCAGACTTACCTAATACAAGTCGCCTTCTGGTCTTTTGACTGTGCTGCTGTGAACATTCATTGTGGATCCAAGCAAAACAAAAGTCCTTGACAACTCTTCTACATGTATCCTAATGAACCTATCGGTCCAGGTGGGAGGATTTTGGTCTTCCTTCACCAAGTTGTAGTCCATACCTGGAAGAAACAGTCCTTGGTCTTCATCAGCAAGTGCCTCAAGTCCTTTTCACTTTCAGCAAACACGATTGTGTCAGCTGCACACTGCAAGTTGTTAGGAAACCTTCCTCCAATCCTGATGCCACACTCTTCTTCACATAATCCAGCTTCCCTGAATATTTTGTAGGGAAGAACTAATATATCTGTTTTGTAAGATGGACAGCCAACATGGTCCTTAAAAGCAGATATGAAAAAAAAAAGCAGATATGATGTGACTGTGTTTCATATACTTTGGGCATGTTATTAGAGGGGAACAATCCCTGGAGAAAAAGCCCACGCTTGGCAGACTACAGGGTTAGTGAAAAGATATCATCAGGGAGATAGATCGACACAGTGGGTGCTACAATGGCTCAAACAGAGCAATTATAGTGAGGATGGTGCAGGAGCAGGCAGTGTTTCTGTTACATCTAGGGGCATTATGAGTCAGAACTGACACAATGGCATCTAAAGAAAAGAACAATTAAAGTCCTATTTAAAATCAGACAAAGGATTTCAATGCACATTTATCAGAAAGGACACTGGAATTGACAATAGTTTCATATTGAGATGTTCATAATCTTTAGTCATTAGCAAAATGCAAATCAAAACCACAATGAGAAAAGATTTCATACCCACTGAAATAGCTGTACTGAAAAAACTAATAATATAAATAATGATGAAAACATAGAGAAATTTAAACCCTCATTCAGTGTTGAAAGGAATGTAAAATGAAGCAGTCGCCTTGCAAAGGAGTTTGGCAGTTACTCCAAAAATTAAACATGTAGTTACCTCATAATTGACCAATTTTATTTTTGGGCATCTACCCAAGAGAAACAAAATAATTTGTATTCATGCAAACATGTACATACCTGTTCATAGCAACATTAATTATTATAGCTAAAAAACAGAAACAACTTAAATTTTCATCAGCGTATGTATGAATAAGGGAAACATGGTACAAATATGGTAAGGGAACAAGGGACTACTATTCTACAATAAAAAGAAAAGAAGTCTGATAATGGTAAAATGTGGTGAAACTCAGAAATAGTATGCCAAGTGAATGAAATGAGTAAGATGTCAGACAGTGCAAGATATGAAAAATAATAATTTATAAATTATGAAGGGTTCATGATGGAGGGGGGAGCGGGAAAGGAGTGGGGAAAGTGAGGAGCTGATGCCAAGAGCTTAAGTGGAGAGCAAATGTTTTGAGAATGATGAGGGCAATGCATGTACAAATGTGCTTTATACAATTAATGTATGTATGGATTGTGATGAGTTGTATGAGCCCCCAATAAAATGATTGTAAAAAACCAACCACATATTGCATAATTTCATTTCAAGGAAATATCCAAAACAGGCAAATAATGGAGATAGAAATTAGGTTAGTGATTTCCTAAGGATCAGATGCCAGTGGAGAGTTGAAGGGAAAATTGGGAATCACTAGGAAAGGGCATGATTTCTTTTGGAGTTCTTGCCACGTTCTAAAACTAGATTAAGGTGGTGTCTTCACAACTCTGCAGATAGATAAAACCATTGAATTGTGCACATTAAATGAGTGAGTTTTTTAGTATGTAAATTATGACTCATTAAGCTATTAAGATGGAATATACCAAAGTACTATTTATCAGAGAAACTATACCACTTATATTCAAATAGAAAATCCTTTTATTATTTTACCTTTGTCAGAGGCTTCTCCGAGGTTTGGGATATAACAAAGTCCTTAAATATCACTGCTGGGGAAGTTGGATCAAATTGTGGATCTTGTTTGTTCACTGGTCCATTCTTCAACTTTTCAAAGCGTAATACAAGGGCAATGGAATTTCAAATATATGTTCATAGTAAAAGTTCCACATTTTTCTATCAAAGTATATTGCTGACATGATGGTGTTTTTGTTGGTTTTTTTTTTACAGTTTCATTGGCACACAATCCATCTTTCATATGACTCAATAGTTCAATCATATCAAGAAGAATAATACAATCAATTCCCCCAATCAATTTTAGAACACACTTTTTTTCATGATTAACTTCCTTTTACAATGAGTTGTGTAATCACAATCAGTTCTAGTGCTCCCTCCCACTTCCCTCATACATTGTTTGTTCCCCCAAACCCCTCACTCTCCCAATCTCCTTCTCTCACACTTACCTCCTTTATAAACCACTGCATCATTTATTATCTCTTTGTATCTACTCCTTTGGTGCTTCACAAACTGGAAAACCCAACAGAAACATTAAAAAACAAACAAGAAACAAAGTACAGTGGAAAGGAATAAAATAATAATACAAAGATAAAAATACAAATAATGAATCAGAAAAAAATATTGCCATCAATATTGAAAAGGCCAGGGAAGACATTTTTATCACAGAACAAGCAAGAAATACTTTCACCTAGAGCAATTTCAGGTTGGATCAAGCAGGAAATCAATTGACCAAATGCCATGATGATCATTATTGATTGGGCTTCACTTGTACCTGAATTTTGGTTTTGCTTTTATTCTGAGCTTGTATTAGTCATACTTATAAATTTAACTCTTTAAAATAATGAAACCAGCAAAAATATAGTTTTGAGTCTAAGTTCTCTGCAATGGGCAATCAACTTGGTTAGTTTATCTTGAATCAATAGAAAACAATAATAAGGCTATATAAATTCCTTTTATATTATTCTAATTTAATGGCTAAAATAACATTATTTGTCAGACACTGACATTTTGCTATGATATTTAAACATCGTGGTAGATGGAGAAAATATCAGTTTTACCTGGGATTTCATATTATAGCCATAATCAAAATCCATGGAAGCCGAAGTAAAATATAATCAAATGGTACATTGCATTGATCACCCAAGAGCCCACTGCCATCAAGTTGATTTTAAACTCATAACAACCTTAAAAAATGAAGAAGAACTGCTCCTTCTTATTTTGCAGACAGCAGCTATATGCTCAATGCTAAACCTACTGTACCATGAGGACTTTTTTTGCATTGGCCAACTCTGCTGCAAAATAGCTTGGGCATCCCCTTACAGAAGGGTCACAAAGAAGAGACAAATCAGTCAGGGTTCAATATAACACTGATGAAACATACAACTTTCTTCTAGTTCTTTAATGCTTCCTTCCCCCACTCCCCCCACTATCATGACCCCAATTCTACCTTGCAAATCTGGCTAGACCAGAGCATGTACACAGGTACAGATGAGAGCTGGAAACCCAGGGGATCCAGGACATATAAACCCCTCAGGACCAATAATGAGAGTAGCGATCCCAGGAAGGTAAGGGTAAGGTGAGGGGAAAAGCGGGGAACTGATCACAATGATCTACCTATAAGCCTCTCCAAGGGGGATGGACTACAGAAAAGTGGGTGAAAAGAGACATCGGTCAGTGTAAGACATGAAAAATTTATAAAATATCACGGGTTTTGGAGAGAAGGAAGCTGGCGGAGGGAGGGGAAAATGTGGAGCTGATACCAAGGGCTCCAGTAGAAAGAAAATGTTTTGAAAATGATGATGGCGACATATGTACAAATGTGCTTGATCCAATGGATGGATGTATAGATTGTGATAAGAGCTGTAAGAACCCCAATAAAATGATTAATAATAATAATAAAGTGTTAAAGAGAAAATATGTCACTTTGAAAATGAAGATGCTCCTGACCCAAACTATGGTGCTTTCAATCACCTCATACTCATGTCAAAGCTGGCAAATGAATAAGGAAGCTTGGATATGAATGCATTTGAGTGATGGTGCTGGTAAAGAATATTGACTGCAAAAGGGAAATCGAGCTGATTCCAGGAACCCAAGTGGAAGGTGACTTTTGAGAATAACGAGTGCAATGAATGTATAAGGGTGCTTTGCTCAATTTATGTATGTATAGATTGTGATAAGAGTTGTATGAGCCCCAATAAAAAGATTTATTAATTAAAAAAAAGCATGATCCATGAAAGAAAAAAATATTTTGACTGCACTGTGGGCTCTCAGAAGAAACAACAAATGTCATAGGAAGTACAAGGGGAATACTCCTTAGAAGTGAGGACGACGAGACTTCATCTCACGTGACTAAATATCATGTTACCAGGAGGAACCAGTCCCCGAGGGGCACCATGCTTGGTAGAGAGCCAGCAGAAAAGAGGAAGCTCCTCAAGAAGATGGGTTTGCCCAGTGCATGGACAATGGACTTAGAGACAGCAAAGACTGTGAATGATGCAGGATTGGGCAGTGTTTTACTCCGCTTGCACTTAGGGTTGCTGTGAGTTAGAACAAACCTGTGAGTACTTAACAATACCACTGACATAAACTCTTAAGAAGACAAGATTATTTTGTCTTTAATTTGGACACACTTAATTTCTAGAAGAAATACATTTTAAAATTATTTTAAGTAGAATTTTAAATTTCTGACAGATTAATTCATATGGCACTAAAATCAACACAACTTAGTCAATTCCTTCGAACAATGTCAGAGAGTTAGTTTGTGTTGTGTACAAATATACATCAAATGGCATATAATTAAAATTAAACTTTGTAGAAATCCCCCTTTCTGCATGGAAATTGTACAGTTTATGAATCTGAATTTGGTATAGAAGCTGATTTTGAAATTTTCTTTTGCACAACTATGTTGATTATTTTGGAAATGACAATCTTTGTTATAAAATTCTTGATAAATAAAGGACTCAAAGCGAATTCTGAAACTTAAAACTTCATGAAGACAATACAATGAACAAGGATTCAGCAAAGAGCTACACTCATTAAAGTAAAATTGGCATAACCTACCCCCTAGTGAATTATTGCCCAGATTGTAAATTATTTATATAATAATCTCTAGTATTAAATGTGTATTACCAATAAGCAAGCACAACATTCATTTGAAGAAAGTACCACTACAGTTATCAAATTACTTCTCAAATAATTTTTCAAATGTAATATCTAGAATGTAGTAAAAAAAATCCTGATATACAAGGAAAATATATTCTGTGTGAAACTCAGCCAAAGGAACAGAAAACAGATCAACAACAAATATTAATATGTAAACCATAGTATATATAATAAAACAAGTGTACTGTGCTTAAGGAACGAAATAAAAAACAAGCTTTGAACTAGCAAACTGGAGAAAATAGCTGAATAAGAAATAGAGTGAAAAGATGCAGTCATGTAAACGAATCTCAATGGACAGATTTAACAGAAGAGTAGATGCAAATGTCATTAAACTGGCTTCACAATTAAGTAGTTCTATAATTTGCTTCAATTAATTCTGTATATGACTTTTAAGTGAAAATTATTATAAGAGAATAGCAATGAATAGTAACATTAATAATAGAGCCCATGATTATTTAATAATCAGAGAATCTGGATTATATAAAGAAGACTTTGGCATCAGGATTGAAGAAAAGCTTATGAATAACTGGCAATCTGCAGATGACACATCCTCACTTCCTGAAAGTGAGGAGGACTTGAAGCACTTTCAGATGAAGATCAAGGACTGCCACCTTCAGAATGGATTGCAACTCAATGTAAAGAAGATCAAAAGCCTCACAACTGTACCAATTTGTAACATGGAGAAAAGACTGAAGTTGTCAAAGATTTTGACTTGCTTGGATCCACAATCAATGCTGATGGAATCAGCAGTCAAGAGATCAAACGAAGAGCTGAATGAGGTAAATAATGCTGCACAAGACTACGTTAGAGTATTGAGAGGCAAGAATATTACTTTGAGGACTAAGGTGCACCTGACCCAAGCCAGAGTACTTTCAATCACCTCATATGCATGTGGAAGTTGAAAGCTGAATAAGGAAGACTGAAGAAGAATTGATACATTTGTAAAGAGTATTGGAACTATAATGGACTGTTAAAAGAACAAACCAATCTGTCATGGAAGAAGTACAACCAGAATGCTCCCTAGAAGCAAGGATGGTGAAGCTTAATCTCACACACTTTGAACATGTTGTCAGCAGAGACTAGTCCTTGACGATGGATATCATGCTTGATTAAGTGGAGGTGTAGAGAACAAGGAAGCGCTTCCATGAGACCAATTGGCATTGGCTGCAACAATGAACTCACATATAAGAACAATTTTGAAGAGAGTGCAGATTTGGGCATTATTTTGTTCTGTTGTGCATAGGGTCTCTAGAGTCAGCAAAGACTTGATGCAACCTAAGGACAACAACAATATGATTGACAATTCTTTTAATGTTGCAACACAAGGCTTGATTTATTTTCTTTAATTTTTTTTTTCTATTTAAGACAAGCTGAATATGTTCTTATTTGTGCTTTTCTAACTCTAGGTCTTTCCTCATTTCATTATATTTTACTTACTCTTCTTGAGCTTCTCTTTGAAATTTCCTATTGAGGTCTTTGACTTCATCATGTCTTCCATTTCTCTTAGTTACTCTAGGATTAAGAACAAGTTTCAAAATCTCTTCTGACATCCCCTTAACAGAGTCTTTCTTTCCTGTATTTTTAATGAACTTTTTCCTTCTTCATGTGTGATATTCTTGGTTTCATCACACAACTCATTGCATCTTCAGTAATTAGAATTCAATGCACCAAATCACTTCTGGAAATATTCTTGAAATTCAGGTTGTACTTAAGTACTTAGGGTTGTATTTTGGTTCTCAAGAACTTGTTTTAATTTTCTTTCTTAAGTTACAATTTGAAATTGCATATGAGCTATGATGGTCTGCCGCACAGGAGGCTCCTGGATTGGTTTTAGCTGTTGATATTTAGCTTCTCTTCCCCCAGATGTAATCATTTTGATTTCTATGTATTTCATCTGATGAATTCCACCTTGTTTTGTTGAAAATAGGAATTTTCAATGAAGCGGTCACAGAAAGCATGCAATTAAAATGGAAAGAATACAAAGAGTCTCTGTATCAAAAAGAACTAGCCAACATCCCAACATTTCAGGAGGTAGCATATGAGCAAGAAACAATGGTGCTACATTGCACTGAAATTATTCACTAAACACAAGGTTGAAGTAATTGATAGGACACCAGTTGTAATGTCTGAACAACTAAAGGATGCATTAATTCCATATGCCAAGAAATTTGGAAGACAATTGCTTGGCCAACTGACTGGATAAGATCCATATTTGTACTGCTTCCAAAGGTAACCCAATAGAATGCTCAAAATATGGAACAATATCATTAATATTACATAAAGTAAAGTTATCGATGATTGTTCAACAATGATTACAGCAGCATATTGACAGGATACTGTCAGAGGTTTAGAACAGATTTGGAAGAGGATTTGGAATGAGATAGTTTTGCTGAGGTCAGATGGATCTTGGGGGAAAGCAGAGAATACCAGAAAGATATTTACTTGTGTTTTATTGACTCTGACAAGATATTTGACAGGGTGGATTATAACAAACTATAGCCAGCTCTGCAAAAAAGTAGATTCCTAGAACACTTCATTGTGCTCATGTGGAATCTGTACTTAGCTAAACTTAACTCTAGCACCACTATAAGAACAACTAGATCGTATGACATGGCTCTATTGGACACTTTCCCTAGTTAAGAGATCACTGAATATATGAGTGCTATAGAAAAATATGGTGAAGAAACCATATGGTGCAAAGCTATCAGAAAGAATAACATCGAGAGCAGTGGTTTTCAACCTTCCTAATGCCGCAATGCTTTAATACAGTTCCTCCTGTTGTGGTGACCTCTGGCCTTAAAATTATTTTCATTCCTACTTCATAGATGTAATTTTGCTGCTATTATGAATCAGAATGTAAATATCTGATATGCAGGGTGTATTTTCATTGTTACAAATGGAACATAATTAAAGTATAGTGGTTAATCACAGAACAATATGAAATTATATATTTTAAAATATTTATTTTTAATTACAAATAAATGAAATTTTGTCTGGAAGCATGGTGTAGCATGGGTAAAGGTCTTAATATAAAAACACTAAACTACTTTGCTACACTCTGCGACAGTAAGCATAAAACGCCAACGACAATGTGAAGGTCGAGATAGCTTCTTTCTCACCAGATCAGAAATTCTTGGGGCAGTCTTTGCAAGAGCACAACAAAGATCATCTTCCACAAGTCTACCTCTCTATTTAGAAATGATAACCAAAAAGCTAGAAAACCCTGTTTCACAAAGATGTTGGAAATGAAAGAAGAAGGTGCAACACAGTCTCATACAGAACAGGATGTGACTGCAAACACTTGATTTAGAATTTTGTAACTGGCACTGTAGCTAAATCAGTTCTCGCTGCATCACTGTTAATAAGTTCAATGAATTCCTCTTGTGCTGTATCAAGAAGATGTTAAACTTTGACTGTGAATGGGCTTCTGGCAAGTGAAAATGGGGTGTCCGGTAGATTTGGAAAGTATAATGAAATTTTGTCTGCAAGCATGTACAAGTGTCCTTTCACAGAAATTATCATCGGAATCGTTTTGTCTGGTTCAATGTCATGTTCCTCTAAGAAAGCAGGTAAGGTAGGCAACATGCAAATTTTATTTTCATCCAATTATTTTGGTTAAAGGTGAAGTTTCATTTTGCATGACCAGATCTTTTCAGATAAATTGAGGCATGTTGCATTTGGTCCTTGCAGTGAGAAATTTAACTCATTCAAGATGGCAAAGATGGCAACCCAGTAAGCTATAATCGCTGAAAAGTGCTCCAAACTGAGGTCTTGCTTTCTGATTAAAAATATTTTGAGTTTATCACAAAGCTCAAAAACACATTTTAAAACTTCTCCTCTTGACAACGATTTCACTTCAGTGTGAAATAGCAAAGCATTATTCGGCACACTCAATTCGTTGCACAGTTGGGAAAGCAGTCGACTGTTTAAAGTGCTCGCCTTTACAAAATTGACAAAATTTATGACACTTTTCATTACTTCTTGTAACTGTGGCAGTGTCTTCATTGCTAATATAAACCAATAACTCATGCAGTGAGGTCCGATGACTTTTGGTGACTCGTTCAGTACCAAACATTGAAATCCAGATTGACATCCTAGTATATAGCTGGAGCATCATCTGTGCAAAGACCACAAATATTTTTGCCCCAAATCTTATGCACTTTCAGAAATGAACATGTATGTCAAATACATCACATGCAGTAGTTGTCATTTCGAGAGGTTTTCAAAAAGGAAACTCATCAGACACTGTCATTAGATAAGGAAATTGCACTCAATTTCTTAACAAATTCTTCTCCAATCATAACTCAAACAATGTCTTTGGCCCCTGGCAACAGTAAATCATCAGCAATGGTGTGAGGTTTCATAGCTCTGGCAATTCTGAGTGCCACCAAATATGAAGCTTCAGCAGCCACTATGTTTTGTTTGTGGTATTTGCCACCAGTGTCAAGTCTGGTTTTCTTGAGTCCATCAGCTTTGCATCTAAAATAGTTGGTATCCTTGTTGGAAAAGCTCAGATATTTGCTATGAAAATGGTGTTTTAGTTTGTTAGACTTCATAGATTCGACTGTTAGAACATCATAATAAATAACACATTGTGGTTTCTCAATTCCTGTTGTAATTATTGAGGTAAAACCAAACTGTAAAAAATCCTCACTATTATTTTCTTTTCTTAAGATTCTTCTCTACACAATCCATTGTTGTGGGATGGTTTGCTAATGAAGATAATATGTAACAATAGCTTTAATAATGCAAAAGATGATTTATGGCATAGTTCAGTCAAGACAATTTATTAAAGTTTCCTATGATTCAACTTTTTTTTACATATTTGTTACTATCACAGGGGGCAGTATTCACATCAATCACAGCTGAATATAAAAACACTGGTCAGCATCCAGATTAAGTTCCTAAGATACAGATTTATTTTTTGCAGTAGTTGGTGATTTTACAGTACATGATTTTACATTTACCCAGTAGTTATAATTCAGAAAGTATCATTTTTCCTCTAATACTGAAGCTTACAACACAGTAGCTGCTTTTAACAGAGTAGCCGCTTTCAACACAACAGCTACTTTCTACACAGTACAAGCTCTCTACAGAGTAGCTACTCTCTACATATGTGCGACTACACTAACCCTGTCACATGCACCTGTATTTGTACAGGGTGTATGTGATATGGTTGGCATGCTGGGTATTCAAATGTGGGCCTATCTGCATGTGGGCAGACCCGCCTGGAGCTGGATAGAGGATCAGTGTCTCAGTTCCTAACACCATCAGAACGACCTTATCAAAGGGTCGTTTGATCCCAAAAGTTGTTACAACCCACAGGCTGAAAACCACTGATTTGGAGTCTTAAAGGCTTGTCTTCAAACAAGCAGCCAACTAAGGGAGTCATCAGTAAATGCTGGAAGCACACCAGCCTGTGTGATCCAAAGAGTTTAAATAATAAAATCCAAATCTGAAGAAAGGAATAGTATCAGAGCTTAAATTGTGAACACCTGGTTTGCAGAAGGCTGTGGATGACAGTGGAAGCCCACAATCCATTAGAAAGGTCCCCACATGGATTAAACCTCCAATCAATAACCCCTCATATCACAGTGGGGGCATGTGAATAGACTTGCAATCTGACAGAGAGCACTGTAAGTTGATTATGGAGGATGTCAGGTTAAAGTGTAACATCTTATCATTTGATCACCCTTTGGCCCCATTTCAAATGTGTTTATATTTTTTAAATATTCTGTTTCTTACATTGATTTTTTAAAATGGTTTGTCTAATCAGTGGTGTTAAATGTTTATGTAGTTCACTTCCCACTTGTATTTTGTATGATTTTCAGTATATGAAATCCAGAATAAGTAAACTAATACTAGTAATGGGATTGTTAATGACTTAAGAAAATTGAAGAGGAAGTTGGGGTGGTGAAATTTAAAAAATGAACATGAGAAGAAAATAATATGAAATGGATTGTGGTGATGATTTCACAAATCTTCTTAATATGATTGAATGATTAAATTGAATGAAAGTAAAACATATGCCAAAGAAAATGTTTTTATAAAAAGATTTCAAAATTTCCTAAGTCTATATAATAAAAACTACATTTTTCAAGCATTGAAAATGTTAATTCGGGGGCACTCTGGCAAGATGGCAGTCGAGTAACACACACCAGAGGAACTCCATAGAAATCAGTGCGGGAGAGCCACTGAGAGGGAAATTTCACTAATCTGGGTCATAGGGGGAGCATCATAAAAATAAGTAGAAACAGATCCACTAGGTTGTGAAGAGCTACGGGCTCTAACTTACCACTGCAGAGATTGGCTAGGGTTTAGCCTTAGCCCTGCCGCAGTCTAGGCCAGAGCCAGGCTCCTTTGGCTGGCCTAAGGACTTTACTTCAACACAACGATAGCTGGCTGCCACATTTGTGCAGGGCTTAAACCCCTCCGACCCCATGGTCAGGCAATCAGGACTTAGCTGTTTCCTTTTTCCTCTCTTCTCTCCCCTCACAGTCTCAATAGGCTCAGTTTTGTTTGCTTTTTTCTACTGGATTTTGCTTTTTCCTCTTTCCTTTCACACACCTCTACCAGCCTACAGGCCACACCCATTCACCTAAGGCCACTATGGCCATCCTCCACCAATCTGGGTGAGCTGCAGCCTACCCTCTACTACCTTACACATGGCTAGGGAAATCCCACCTACTTTCTGCCAGAGGGGAACTCCTTCCTACCCTCCAAGGACTGTTAAGTAGCTGGGGGAAATCACACCCATCCCATAGTGTTCCGCATACCTAGGGAAGTCACTGCCCATCTTTCATGGTCCCATGTGGCTGAAGAAACGTCCTTCTGCCTGCTGTATGTGCATCAAACAGCCTAAGGAGTCTCTGCCAACCCTTTCTAGTGTACTATGCTGCGGCAAGAACCTCAGAAATCTTGCTGACTAAGGGAATTCCACCAGCCATCCATGATGCTCTACACCATTGGTTCTCAACTTTCCTAATTCTGCTATTTTTTAATACAGTTCCTCATGCCGTGGTGATCCCCTGAGCATAAAATTATTTTTGTTTCTACCTCATAACTGTAATTTTGCTACTGTTATTAACTGGGTGACCCCTGTGAAAGGGTTGTTCAACCTCAAAGGGTTTGTTACCCACAGGTTGAGAACCGCTGCTCTACATGAAAACGGGCATACCCAACCACCCTCTGAGGCATTCCCATTGCAGCTAGCACCCCTGTCACCCCTCCGAGTTGCTCTGAATTTCAATAGGCCACACAACCACAGCTTCTTGTGAGATAATCCAGTGCAGTGTCATCATCATGAGTTGACAAGCACCCAACCAGCATCCTCTGAGAGGACCATCCAATTTGCCCTCCAAATAACAGAATATTGGTTGGCGAGGGAAAGAGTGAAACCATAGGAGGGCGAGTGGTAACCCAAACCCTAGTGCAGTTAGCTGCATGCAGTTCGAAGAAGTATTCCTACGACTCTCTGAAAGAGAGAGCCAAGTTCTCTTCAACTCTCTGGGAAATGTTGCCAGACTTCTCTAAAACAACACTGCTCAAACATAAACCAGACCCCCAAAAATTCAACGAAAAACAGGAGCAATAATAGGCAATGTCGTAAGAAGTGGTGAAACTAATGACATGAATAAAAGAAGCTGTCATTTATCTGCCACAGAGAGAAATTTTCAGAATGCTTCATGGGTCATGCAGGATATGAGGGAAGCAATACAGAAAAATGATGAAATTGCAGAGGAGATAAAGGCCATGAACCAAAGGAAAATACAAGAACTAAAGGATGAGATAACAAAAGCCAGTAACAAATTTACAGACTTTTCCAACAGACTTGAGGAGGCAGAGATTTACACCATTGACCTAGAGGATAAGCAGACAGACTTCAACAAATGGAAGATGCAGTCAAATATGATAATCAGAGAAGCTGAAGAAAACTAGAATACCATGTCTGATGCTATGAAAAGGAACAAGATTAGAAAAAATGAACTACCTGAACAAGAAACCATGAAGAAGACAACAGCACAAATAGTGAGGGAATTCTTAGAGGAAAACTTCCCCAGCTTACTTAATGGAAATGAGGTAACCATTCAGGACGCTATACTAAATCCCAAGAAGAAGTCAGTAAGACATATAATAGTTAAACTGTCCACTTTGAGGAAAAGGAGAAAATCATAAGAGCAGCTAGGTAAAAACAAGCAGCCACCTACAAAGGCACCCACACATGATTACGTTCAGCCCTATCAGTAGACATTATGAAGAAAGGATAGTGGAGTAGCATATTCCAAAAATTACAGGAAAATCATTCAAACCAAAGAATACTATAGCCAGCCAAATTATTTATCAAGATAGATGGAGAAGTTAGAGTCTTCCCAGACAAGTAAAACCTCATAGAGTACATTAAAAGAAACCCAGTCCAACAAAATATCCTTGCCAACTCTGTATGAGCAGAAGAACAACATTCACCAAGCACAAATAAGAGACATTAAATAGGACAAGTCCACCCAGAGGGCAACAAAGAGAAAACAGTCCCTAGGATAGCATTGTCTCAAGGGTGAAAATAAGGCAAAAATGAAACACACACACAAACACACACACAATACGCTGATAAGAAAGGGAAGTAGGAAAATATCCAACACAAAGATACAAGATGAAATCATAGGGTCCTCAATGGAATGTAATAAGCCTGATAACAAATGGACGGAACTCAGGTATTAAAAGGCAAAGGCTAGCAGACTGACTTAGAAACCATAACCCATCAATCTGCACCCTACAGTGGACACATCTCAAGATTACAGACAAAAATAGGCTGAGAATCAAAGTCTGGAGAAAAATATAACAAGCAAATGGCCATTCAAAAAAACCAGAGGTTGCAATCCTAATCCCGGACAAAATTGATCTCAAACTGCAAGCTATAAGAAGAGATAAGGAGGGGCACTAAATAATTCTTGAGGAAATAGTAGATCAAGAACATGTGAGCATAATAAATATGTACATGCCCAACAAGAGACCTGTGAAATTTCTCAACCAAATGTTCCAAAAGATGAAAAAAGAAATCACAAGTCCAATAACTATAGTAGGTGATTTTAATCCACCACTCTCTGAGAAAGATAGATCACAGGGAAAGAAGCTTAACAAGGAGGCACCTATTCAAAGATAGACCACATGTTGAAACACAAGTCGAATCTTTGAAAATTAAAGAATATAGAGATCATACAGACTTCTCTCTCTGACCACTATGCCATAGGCTGGAAATCAACAAAAGGATGATTAAGAAAACAAGGACAAGTAATTGTAGGATGAATAACTCTATTGCAAAAGGCATGGGCACTGGACCAGATCAGAGATGAAATAAGGAAGTTTCTAGAAACCAATAAAAATGAGAAAGCGATGTACCAAAATCTTTGGAACACAACAAAGGCAATTATCAGAGGAAGTTTGATAATAATACCTGCACACATGAAAAATGAAGAGAAATTTATGATTGATATGCTGAGACAAAATTTACAGCAATTAGAGCAGAGTCAACAGGATAATCCTACTAATAGCAAAAGAAAGTAAATAACAAAAATCAGGGATGAGATTCATGAAAGAGAAAGCAGAAAAATTATGGAAAAAAGTAATGCATATAAAAGTTGGATTTTTGAAAGGATTAACAGAATCCACAGACCACTGGCAAACCTATCCTAAGAAATAAAGGAACAAATTTCAATAGCAAATGTGAGGGATGAAACAGGGGACATTACACCGGCCCTAATGAAATCAAAAGGATAATTACAGAGTACAGTGAAGGCCTGTATTCCAATAAACTCAGCAACTTGGAAGACAAGGACAAATACTTGTAAAAACAATCCCTTGCTAGATTAGCCCAGATGGATGTCAAGAATTTAAAAAGACACATAGCAATAGAACAAATAGACAAGGCTATCAGGTATTACCAACAAAAAATCCCCAGGCCAGATGGCTACACAGGAGAATTTTACCAAACTCTTATGTAAGAACTGATATTAATCTTATACAAATTTTTCCAGAACATAGAAAAAATGGAAAAATCCCAAACTCTGTCTATGAAGCTAGGATTACTCTGATACCTAAAGAGGGAAAGGATCCCACAAGAATTGAGAACTATAGACCAATATCCCTAATGAACATTGATGCAAAAATCCATAACAAAATACTAGTCAATAGAATACGAAAATATGTAAAACAAATAATTCACGATGACCAAGTGGGAATTCATACCAGGGATGCAGGGATAGTTCAACATATGAAAGACCATTATTATTATTCACCACATTGACCTAAAACTTATAAGAATCACATGATAATATTGATAGAAGGGGAAAAGCATTCAACAACATCTAACAATAATTCCTGTTTAAGACACTCAAGAAGATAGGAATGGAAGGAAAATTCCCAAATATAATACAAGCTATATATGAAAAACAAACAGTCAACAGGGTAGTCAATGGATAAGAGACTAAAACAATCCTACTTAAAAGAGGCCCAGACAAGGATGTCCTTTGTCACCACTCTTATTTTTCATAATACTGGAAGTCTAACTTAACTACATAAGGCAAAGACAAGACATCAAAGGTCTTCACCTGCTGCAGGAAGTGGTGGAACCATCGTTTTTCACAGTTGATATGATTTTATGTATGAAAAATCCGAAAAGCTCCACAAGGGGAGTGTTGGAAATGATAGAAGAATATGACAGAGGGCAGGATACAAGGTCAACAGACAGAAGTCTACCAGACTGCTAGACACATTGGACAAGACCACAGAAGAGTGAATCAAAAGGTAGAACCCCTCACAATAGCCACGCACATATTGAAATATCTAGGGATATACCTGACTAAAAAAAATCAAAATATTTGTAGGAAGAAAACTACAGAACACTGTAAGAAACCAAGAGTCACCTCAATAAATGGAAGACTATCCTATGCCCGTGGATCAGAAGACTCAATAAGTAAAGATGTCATTTCTACCCAAGGCATTTTATAAGTTTAATGATACAAACACCATCATCTCTCTTCAAATAATTGGGAAAACTGATTACCAAATTCATATGGAGATGGAAGAAGCTGAGAATTAGCAGAGAACTCAAGAAGAAGAACAAAGTAGAAGGGTTTGCTTTACCTGACTTTAGCACCTGTGATACAGCCACAATGGTTAAAACAGTGTGGTGTTGGTATACTGACAGACACTCAGACCAATGGAAAAGAACTGAAAACCCATAAATCAAATCATCAGCATACAGACAACTGAATTTTGATAAGGGCCCCAAAAATGGCAAATGGGAAGCTGATGCTCTCTTCCACATGTGGTCCTGAAAAAAAATGGATATCTACCCGTAGAAAAATGAAACAGGACCCTTACCTCACTCCATGCATAAGAATAACTGCATCACAAACCTTGAGGTAAAAACCCAAAATATTAAGAGCATCAGTGAGGGAATTGGAAGAAACCTGGGAACTTTGGTGCAGAAAACACATAGGCAATCAGAAATGGGGAAGGACACCAGTGCAGATGAGTCACAAATTGACAAGTGGGATACACTGGAGATAAAACACCAATGTACTTCAAAAGAATTCACCAACAGAGTAATAAGAGAGCCCACAGATTGGAGAAACATCTTTAGCAATGACCCATCTAAGGCTTTATTACTGAAACCTACAAATCTGCTAGTTTACAATAAGAAAAAAAACTAATTGCCTACTGAGGAAGTGGGCAAAGTACCTGAACAGAATTTTCACAAGGGCAGAAATCTGAATGTCCAATAAACATATGAGAAAATATTTCTGATGATTAGCCATAAAAGAAATACAAATTAAAACAACTGATAGGGAGCCCAATTTAAAAATAATCAGAAATTACCAAGTGTTGGAGGGGCTGTGGGGAGATAGAAACTCTCGTCCACTGCTGATGGACCTGGAGGTATGTACAGATACTATGGAAATACATTTGGTGATTTCTCAAACATATGAAAATCCAGCTACCATATGGCCTAGCAATCTCCCTACTGGGCAGATATCCAGAAGAGGCAAGAAACAAACCACGGCCAGCCATCCGTGTTCCAATATTCATTATGGCACAGTTCACAATTTCAAGGAATTGGAAGCAACCCAAATTTCCATCAACAGATGAATGGATTTAACAACTCTGCTAAATACCCAAAATGGAGTACTATGCATCCCTGAAAAGTAGTGATGAACACATGAAGCATTTCACCCAATGGGAAGAATTGGATAAAATTATGCTATGCTAAGCAACCAAGCACAAAAGGACAAGTACAACATGAGTCTGCTGAGGTAAGCTTAAACATTCAAAAGGAGCATAGGTGAAATGCTACTATATACATACATTCCTGGGAGTGAGGTCCAGGTATTATGGCAGGGGCCAGATCCAATTCAGAGATGCATATGGCAGCCAAATAAAAGAGTGAAAGAAAGAAAGAGAGAGAGGGAAAGAAAAAGGGAAAAAAGACATGAATAGCAGGGAAACGGGGTACTCGCCCACCCAAGAGGAGGATGTTTTTTATATCTCCACAGGAGAGGGAGAGGAGGACCAGACTTCAACCCAGTGTGCCAAACGTGAATGCAATATACCAGCATGAAGCAGTGAAGCAATAGATAGGTCTGCAGGGCTGGGCCCAATCCCAACTACGTGGACACCCCACCCCTCCACCCAGAAGAATGCATTTCAGAGGGCAGCCCTGAAGCTGCAACTCAGGGAGAGGAGTGCGTCTGATGAGAGCCTACAGGAGCAAATGAAGAGAGAAGGAGAAAGAGTGGAACACATCCTGGTCCACCAAGCTGTGAGGACAATATTCCTGATCAGAGAAGCCAGTGCACAGAGAGGACCATAGAGAGAGCCAGACCAAGAGACATTTACCCATAGTGCTACAGGGACAACACTGAAGACACTGTGCGACAATTGTGCCTAATCTGACCCTACCACACAGGGGTGAAACCCTGAAGGTATGCATGCAACAGAGCAGCAAGGGGAAGTCCCTGGGGAATACCAAAAATAGACTTTGGGGCCAGGGCATGGCATCCCATCAGACTCACTCAGAAAACACTCCAAAAGATCAACAAACAGACCTGAGACTTATAGGCTTCTCTTTGTTGTTGTTGTTGTTGTTGTTTTGTTGTTTGTTTTAATTGGTCTTGTTTTTGTGCTTATTATTGTCTCTGCATGTCTATCTAGGTAAGATATGGGGGATGAACAATCCAGATGAGGAAACAACGGGACTGATGTTTCTGGTGGGGGCATGGGAGAGGGGGACGCAGGGGAAAGAAACGGGGTGTCAACAAGCCCAGACACAAGGGAACAACAATGATCTAAATCAATGGCGAAAAGGGCATAGTGTACCTCTTGGGACTTGATCAAGGGCAATATAGCTGAGAGGAATTGAAATCCGAATGAAGGCCGAACATCATAGTAGGACAAGAAGAAAGTAAAATGAAATTGAAGAAAGAATTAGGAGGCACAGGACATTTATAGAGGTCTAAATAAAGGCATATACATATGTAAATATATTTATTGACTCTGAAAATCTTGAAGATAAACAAGCAGCCATCTAGTTGAGAACAACAAAGCCCAGATAGAAGAAGCACACCAGCCTGTGTGATTAGGAGGTGTCAATAGTATCAGGTATCAGACATCAAATACTCAGAACAAAAAATCATATCAATGTGAATGAAGGGGAGTGCAGAGTGGAGACTCAAAGTCCATCTGTAGACAATTGGACATCCCCTTACAGTAAGGTCACAAGGAAGAGATCAGCCAGTCAGGGTGGTGCAGCATAGCACAGATGAAACATACAACTTTCCTCTTGTTCTTTAATGCTTCCTCTTCCCCACTGTCATGACCCTAATTCTACGTTACAAATCTGACTAGACTAGAGCATGTACACTTGTACAGAAAAGAGCTGGAAACACGGAATCCAGGACAGATAAAGCCCTCAGGACCAATAATGATACAAGCAATAACAGGAGTATAAGCAGAAGGGGGTGGGGAGAAAGGAGAAAGTGATCACAATGATCTACAAATCATACCCTCTAGGGGGAAGGACAGCAGAAAAGTGGTGAAGGGAGACATCGGTCAGTGTAAAACATGCCAAAGTAATAATAATTTATAAATTATCAAGGGTTCACGAGGGAAGGAGTGTGGGGAAGAAGGGAAAAAATGAGGAGCTGATATCATGGGCTCAAGTAAAAAGAAAATGTTTTGAAAGTGATGATGACAACAAATATAAAGACGTGGTTGACATAATGAATGTATGTATGGATTGTGTTAAAATCTGTACGAGTCCGCAATAAGATAATTTAAAACAACAACAGCAAAAACCAAAAAAACAACATAATAATACTATCTAAATAAGTGGAATATTTTTTATCTCAAGATACAAATTAAATGACTTTTAGTTTTAGCCTTCACTTTTATTTCACATATTTTTACTGGTGGAAAAAATTCCAAATACCCCAATTGAATGTTTAGTGAGCAGTGTTTTTCTAATTATTTACCCACATACACAATGTGAATATATGTGTGTGTGTGTGTGTGTTACCTTCCTTTCTCCTCTTCCCTTTTATTTTTTCCTTCCATTCTTTCTTTCAGCTTTTAAATGAAATATTGTTTTAAGCTTTCCTTAAAAGGAAGACCTCACAGCACCAACAAGCAATCTTTTTATTGGAAAAATATATTAGAAAATCCTTACTCTATTTCTAATCAGCCAGGCAATTTGTTTAGTGATGAGGCAGTAAAATTAATCTTGGAAGGAAAGGTAAGAATTGGATGAAATGCAAAAGTCATCAAAATATCCTATATAATTTTCATTTATTTTAGAAATATTAATATTGATTAAGAAAACATCCAATGCCATGCACTATGAAAATTTCTGCAGAAAGGAG
The DNA here is from genome assembly GCF_050624435.1 of Tenrec ecaudatus. Lineage (NCBI taxonomy): Eukaryota > Metazoa > Chordata > Mammalia > Afrosoricida > Tenrecidae > Tenrec > Tenrec ecaudatus. Next base: position 116,790,365 of record NC_134532.1, read on the forward strand.
TACATTCCTTGTGCTTCAACCACTTACAACCAAATGGGAAGGCAAACAACTGAGGAAGGAATTACAATATTGTTTGCCAAAATCTTTGGAAACGTTATTATTAGAATGGTATCAGGCATACTAAAATTTCAAAAATCAAACTCCCTATCATTGAGTCAGTATCAACTCACAGCGAGTCAATGGGACAGAGTAGAACTCCCCCTATGAGTTTCCATGACTAACTCTCAAAGGAGTAGAATGCACTGTCTCACTCCCATAGGGCAGCTGTTGATTTTGACGTGCTTGCAGTTAGGACCCAAATATGTAACCACTTCCCCATCAGGGAAGTAGGCCGTAATTGGCGTACTTAATGTATTTTACCAGATCAACAAAGGCTTATCAGAAAACTATTTCTGAGACCTGAAGAATGAATCAAATATAAGCATTAAGGTGGGAACACAGGGTTCCCAACAGAGGAAAGGACTTGTGAACGTCTGGGAATCAGAATTATGAAAATAGAACGATCCAGTGCTCAGACAAACTGGTGAGATGATAACAAATACAGGCAGGAAGCAGAATTACTCGGTTCCTATTTTGCATCTGTCCTTGCCATGATGACGAAGCTGTTATCAAAATAGAAAAGAAAGAAAAACATCATTAGGAGTGAATTGAAGTCCCAGAGAAAATAAGAATAGATTATAAGAAGTCACCCAGACATTTTAAATGAATTCAAGTTTTCAGCCATAGACAAATTATATTCCAGGGTACTGAAAGGACTTACAGATGTAATCACAGAGTGATTGGCTATAATCTGTACAAATCATAGGGAAGGGGAGTTCTAGCAAGAAATGGGATCTGAGCGAATATTGCTCTAAAGTTCTCCAAATGTAAAAGGCAGATTCTGAAAACTATTCCATCAACAATGTTGACCCTTAATAGCATTCTGGACTGGATCCTATAACCGGGACTTGAGAGCGCTTCACTGGGAGGACCGCGAGGAGTGCACTGAAAATATCCTGCCAAATTCGACTTATTTAATTTTTTGTTGGATTAGTAGCTTGGGAATTTTTTGCAGGATGCAATATTTGAGTCTAGGTAACAATTTTCATAAAATCTTTTGGGATGTTCTCCAGCATAAGTATAAATATAGGTGGATGTGTAGTTGGTTGAATAATTGTGCTTTATAAATTTGATGTTGGCAAAAAAAATTTTGATGTTGGCTTGCAAAAGATTTCTAATGGTGTGTTTCATGGCTTTGTCTTTAGTCTTGTCTTTATCACATTTTAAAATCGTATCTGTGATCATCACCATAAACAATTTCAGAACATTTTCTTCTTGTGCTCATTGTTACCTCCACTTTTCTTGCCATACTCCCCTGCCATGCCCCTAGATTATGATTCATCCCAGTACTGTCTCTATAGATTTATCCATCCTGGATTTCATAAACAGAAAATCATACAAAACTCAAACAGAAAGCAAACAAGAACAACAAAACTACAGTGACTAGACAAAACAGAAAAAAAACTCGCTTGAAAAGAAAGTAGAAAATATTAAAATTGGAGATAATTTTAAAATGAATAAAAAGGGATTGCGGGTCAGTTTCTGGGATCATAGAGGCTTCCTCTTCCTTGGTTGGTCTTGTTGGTGGGTGCTATCCAGTTGGTCTGCTTCAGGGCAGTGCCCATGTTCAGGACAGGGAAAGGCTTCTCAGTCCTGGGCCCCCCTCATATCGTTCTGATGTTTGAACCCATCGTTGCAGCCCCCGTGGACATCCATCCTCAAACGGCCTGCCTCTTTGTCACTGTCCCTCCCCTTTAATCTGACCAGAAGGGTTCGTCATCTGGCTCTCTCTCTGACAAGGTTCTGCCTTGGTTTACTAGTCCTCCACTCCCTGACAGTGTTTCCATGATGAGCATAAGGTTTTCAGTGGTGAATTCTTTCATCCTCAGTGTGTCCTTAGTCTGGAAACCCTGCTGCACGCTTTGCTCCTTGCATGACGTTGCTGGCATTGGAAATACCACTGACCTGGACTCTGGCCTTCCTTTCTGTACCTAGCTACAAATGGACAGATAATAAACATGTCACAGTTTATCACCGGCCCATGTAGCACCCTTGGAGCAGCACTGGGGTAGACAATAAATCACGAGTAGCCCTGCACAAGGAGATGGAGCCCTCATGGCTGAGTGGTTACAAACACGAGCCGCTCCAGGGGACAAAAGGTGGCTTTCAATCCTAGTAAAGAGTTAACAACCTCAGAAACCCAGATGGGCAGTTCTTTCCACAAAAAAAAGGGATTGTGGTGATTGCACAATATTCTTAACACGATTAAATTGTGGTATATGTGAGTAAATATTAATAAAACTATTTTTTTAAATCAGAAGAGTAGAATATAGCCAAGGGCAGAGGGTTAGGAAAGGAGGGAGGATGGAAACAGGAGACACTGGGAGGAAATGGGATAGAAATTGAAACATTGAAGGTATTGAAATGGATGTATTATAACAAAAAATATATGTAAATATAAAACCGTGATCTGTTCTATAAATTATCTAAATTACAATAAAAAATTAAAGGAAAAAATCTTATCTGAGTGAAGAGCTATCAAACAGGAGGGTGCAAGCTAATATACTGACTGAAACCGATTTCAAAACTGTCTCAATAGATAGAATTTTGCACAGTGGAATACTGAACGTCACTAAAAATATCAATGATGAATACACAAGTCATCTCATCACCTGGAGCACATTATGCAGAGTGAAACGATTGCTAAAGAAGGCTATATGAAAACACTGTTGGAAGGAAGGAAGGAAGGAAGGAAGGAAGGAAGGAAGGAAGGAAGGAAGGAAGGAAGGAAGGAAGGAAGGAAGGAAGGAAATGCAAAACAAAGACTTTCCCACCAAACAGAATAAACTTGGGAAGTGGTCAAGGTGGGAAGACCAAGGCAGGCGTGATGAAGCAACAGACCGCAGGGTGGTCAATTGTGGCTCATGAGTCGTAGAGGGCTGTGGCTCTGATATAAAATGGAAAAATTAAAGGATATTATTCACATTAATGGTTTCATTTGTTTGTAAACATATATTTATGGCTTTTGAGTAATTTGGATTGGCTTTTCTGCTTCAAAAGTTTGCTGACCCCTGCCTGGTGCTGGAAGGTTGACAGGCACTAACCTGGGTGAACCCTGGTGGTATAATGGTAAGAAGCCTGCTGCTAGCAAGACCAGTAGTTCAAAACCACCAGCTGCCCTGTGAGAGAAAGATGAGGCTGTCTCATCTTGGAAACCCACAGGGCTAGTCCTACCCCCCCTATTTCGTTGCTGTGCATCAGAATTGACTTAATGGCAGTGAGTTTGTTGTTTTTGTTTTAACCTGGGTGAAGGAGAAGATAGTTAAGCCACAAGAGGGACAAGAGAAATCAAAGGGGCGGTAGCAGAAATGAAAGTTAAATTTCAGTCTACAGAGAGGACCATAAGGCCGACCCCACTGCGAGATGCAACATCCTGCACTGACCCATGGCCCTACATGGGACAGCACCGGAGACGCAGTGTGGGATGTGTGACTGAGCTGACACCACCACACTGAGGCAAAAACATTGGGGATACACAATAGAGTGGCAGGGGAAGCAGAGCAAAGAGGTCCTGAGGGAGTTTAAAGGATGGACTTTGGGTCCAGGACGTGACACCTCATCAAACTCGTCTGGAAAACACTCCTAAAGGTCATCAAGAAGACCTTGAACTATTATCAGGCTTTTCTTTCTTTCTTTCTTTTTTGTTTTGTTTTTTTGTATTTTTCCCTTCTTTTAAATTTTTTATGTTAGTGGCTTTTTTGTTTGTTAGCTTGTCAGTGTTGCTGTCGTCATCACCATGTTCTTACGTGCCACTTTGTTTGGTGCTGTTGAAGCCATCCACAATTTTATGCACATATTATATCTGCAGGTCCATCTAGATAAGATGGGCTGGATAAACAATGTGAGAAGAAAATAACAGGACCAATGGTCCCGGGAGAACATGAGAGTGTGGAAGGTGGGGGAAGAGAGGAGGTGTTGGCTAACCCATGGACAAGGGAACAATGAGTGGTTCCAAGGCTGTGGCAGAGAGGGATGAGAAGACTGGTAGGGAGTGACCAAGGGCATTGTGATGGGAGGAATTACTGAAACCAGAATGAAGGCTGAACATGGTAGTGGGATAGGAGGAAAGCATAAGGAAATAGAGGAATGGAGTAGGAGGCAAAGGGCATACATAGAGACCTAAATACAGACAAGCAAATATGTAAATATATTTATGATTATGGGGAAAATAGATCTATGTGCATATATTTATAAATTTAGTAGTAGGGTAGCAGGTGGACATTGGGCCTCCTCGTGCACATTCCCTTCATACAAGAGCACTTTGCTCAGCTAAATGGTCATTCCGTGACACCCACCTTCCTGACATGATTGCTAAAGACAAATGTGTGCATAAGCAAACGTGATGAAGAAAGCTGATGGTGCCCGGCTATCAAAAGATATAGTGTCTGGGGTCTTAAAGGCTTGAAGACAAACAAGCGGCCATCTAGCTCAGAAGCAACAAAGCCCACGGAGAAGAAGCATACAAGCCTGCATGATCACTAGGTTTCGACAACAAAGAACAAAAACCATCATTGTGTGATCACCTTCCCCATGTAAATGCTGAAGATGAATGTGTGCATAAGTAAGTGTGGTGAAGAAGGCTGATGGTGCCCAGCTATTGAGAGATATAGCGTCTGGGGTATAGAAGGCTTGAAAATAAACAAGCAGCCATCTAGTCCAGAGGCAACAAAGCCCGCATGGAAGCAGCACACCAGCATGTGTGATCATGAAGGGTCAAGGGGACCAGGTTTCAAGCACCAAAGGTGGGGGGGAAATTATATCATAGTGAATGAGGGGAGTGTGTGATGGGGACCCAATGCCCATCTGTAGAAAACTGGACATCCCTTGCAGAGAGGTAGTGGGGAGGAGATGAGTCACTCAGGGTTCAGTGTAGCAATAATGAAAAAACTCACAAAGAAACCTGGTTAGACCAGAAGGTGCACAGCGGCACAGATGGGAACTGGAAACACAGGGAATCCAGGACAGATGAACCCCTCAGGACCAGTGGTGAGAATGGTGATTCTGGGAGGGAAGTGGGGGTAGAAAAGGGGAACAGATCACAAGGATTTACCTATAACCTCCTCCCTGGGGGATGGGCAACAGAAAAGTGGGTGTGGGGAGATGCCAGGCAATGTTAGATAAGATAAAATAATAATGTATAAATTATCAAGGGTTCATGAGAGAGTAGGGAGCAGGAAGGGAGGGGAGGATGGAAAGGAAAATGAGTTGCTGATTCCAGGAAGCCAAGTAGAAAGCGAGTTTTGAGAATGATGAGGGCAACAAATGTATAAATGTCCTTTACACAATTGACGTATGTGTGGGTTGTGATAAGAGTTGTATGAGCCCCAATAAAGTGATAAAAATAAAAGCATCTTATATCAAAAATAAAAGTTCAGCCTAAGTAATCATTTTTATAACAATGAACTTAAAGAGTTTTGTCCCTTAAATAGCACACATAAAAGGAATACAAAGCAAAAGAGGAAAAAACCACCCAAAACCTCGAGTAATTTTGTAAACCACAAGCTACGTACATCACTCACTGTCCTCATGTCAATTTTGACTCATATTGACATCTATAGCATTGCCAAAACTGTAAATCTTTATAGGAAAAGACAACCTCCTCTTTTTCCTGGAGTAGTTGGTGGGATGTTAGCAGTCCAATGCCTAAGTCACTATCCTACCTGCTTTTGTTTTGTTTTGGTTTTAGAGTGAATTCAATGTAAGATTGGATTAATGAAGGGTCAGTTTTCACAATGAGGAAAACAACAATCAAACATTTCTAAAATTTTGTTAAACTCAGACACCATACAGACTCAACCTTTGTGTTACACAGGTATTTATAGACAGAAATAATCTCATATAGTTATATTCTTGTTGTTTTATTTATCTGCTCTGTTGAAACTAACAATAATGTTTGAGTATGTTAGAGCTTATGCTCAGCTGAGGCCATTGGGAAAATTCTATATTTCTTTGCGACATAATTGGTTTAATTAATTCCAGGTCTAAGTTTATCAGTGCATGGCATTTTCCTGGTCTTAAGGACTGTTTTAGAGGTGGCCATTTGATGTAAATCTCAGTGTTTTCTTTTTCGCAGCAGTGGATGGGAAGCAACTTGCCTCTCCTGCTGAATGAGGCATCAGGCAGCACTAATTGCTGCTGGCAGGCATCCAGCAGCAATGAGGAAAGTCAGTCTGGGAGAAAATTAACACAGAGATAAAGGCGGTGTCGACCAAACCAAGCAAACCATCGGAAAGGGGCCTACAGGCAGGACCAAACTATGCACACAGTGTCCTACCGACCCCATTGGGATGTTATAGGGCTTCATAAGCTAATTTGAATTTCATTTTATGTCACCTTTAACAGAAAATATTATAGCGGATCCCAGAGCAAAATTCTACACCTATATATAGTAGTCAAAACAGAGAGAAATCATGCCATAAAGAGGAAGTTTTGAATATCTAGGGAGAAAAAGAAAATAAAACACTGAAGGGCCATGAGAGTTCCTTAGAAAAATCTGCCCCACGGAGGAGCGCGTGGACTGCTGCTGCTTGAGAATATAATATTCAGACTGTTGCTACAGAGATATGGGAAGAAGCATTTTGACTCAACACAAAACACTAGAAAATACTCTTTCAAAAATTATTTCAAAATTTTAGAGGCATGTCATTGTGTAAAGAGCTATTTGCCATTGCTAGAAGAAAGAAAATGGGCCGTCTGTAAGTTCTACTCAGATATAGAATTTGATGTCACTTTTCCATTCGTCATTATCTAAATGTGGATCAGCTAGTCTTGATTAAGTTATCTTGATTCCCACCTTGACATCCAAATACAATCTGAGACAAGCTGTGTGTTTTCTGTGGGTCAGTACCCTCATTTTGACAGTGAATGAGTTAGGCTAGTTTGTGTTTTGTTTTGTTTTTTGCCACCCAAAAGAAATAATCTGACGTATAGAAACAAGGATCTGTCTTCTTGTCTCTAAAAGCAGTGGTAAAATCTGGAATGAAAAATTAGAGTAATAACTTCCCATTAATCACATGAGTTTTAAAAGCACGAATGATTGATTGCCTTAGGAAATGCCACCCAGATGTAATTCCTGAAGATATTATGTGCATATTTCACAAATGGAATCTTATTATTGACTGATTATCAAAATTTCAATCAATTAACAAGAATTTATTGAGCACTTACATTCCCAGGCCTGTACTAGGCACTGTGCTAGAGAAAACCCTTCTTTTCTGGTGTCATCTAGAATATAAATCATAAGTTTTCAGTTCCATGCATTCTCTGTATCTAGAGGTCATGCACACCTCTCTTTTGCTCTGAGAAATGAATAATAGGCATTACCAAGATTCAAAATAGGAAAAGAGAGAAAATAATGGAAGTATCATTTCTAAGTAGTATTGCATTCTGTATAGAATTCCAGAAATATTCTTATAATAATGGCTGTAATCTATTTGATGCATTTGAATTATGGTACTTTCAAAGAATATTGAGATCACCACGGACAGCTAGAAGAACCTCATAGGAATCCTGTAAGACAGGGCAGAACTGATCCTGTGAGTTTCTGAGACTGAAATTTTTTATAAGAAAAGAGTCCTTATGAGTCAGTCCTGATTCAAGAGTGAGTGTTCATGAGAGACAGAAAACAAACAATCTATCTTGGAATATGTACAGCCAGAATGCTCTTTAGAAGCTAGATGGCAAGACTCCAATGTCATGTTATCAGGAGCGACTAGTCCATGCACAAGGACTTCATGTTTGGTAACATAGAAGGGCAACCAACACGAGGAAGGCCCATCAAGGAGATGGATTTACAAAGTAGCTGCAATAATGGGCTCATACATAAGAACAATTTGGGGGATGCCCCAGGACTGAGGGAGGATTTCTTCTATGGTCCAAAGGGTTGCTCTGAGTTGGAACCAACTGGACAACACCTAACAACCACACCATTTACTTTATACTACACACACACATACCCCCACACACAAATATACACATACACTCACTCATACACAAACGGGTACTAATATCCTTAAATTATAATGCACGAAAATATTTATATACGGATTAATTTAAAACATTTACTTTGGAAAGAACATAAATGTGCAAAGAGGGCACATTAATATCCTATGATCTATGTGATACATTTCTACTATGTGTTCATTATGGTGCTAGTGCTGTGGAACCTGTATAAAATGCAACCCCTTATTATTATAGAAGTCAGTAACTGAAAAACAATAAAGAATTAAAGGATTTTAAATGATTTTGTTGGAAATGCACATGTGACCATATGTGCGCCACAGGAAAATAGAGGAGAGAAAAGAAAATGAATGCCAACTGGAAAGCCAATGTGGACAGAGCTTTTACCTGGTCCTTAAAGTATACACTAAAATTGAAGAGGCTGGAGAGAGACAGAAGGATGTTTCGTAGAGAAAAAAAGACAGACCTATGAAGTCTTATATTAAAAAACAGATTTTCATCAGGCTTTGAAAATACTGACTTACTAAACAGTAGTAGAGCCCTCTTGGGAAATAAAGCATTAAGGGGTGACCAGAGTTCAAGGTGACTTAAAAGTCAAGCAACATAATTTAGACTAGGTAAAGGCTGAAGCAGGGAATGTTATAAAGTTAATGATCAGAGGATAAAAAGGAAAATTTCAGTACGTATAAATGCACACATGCAGGCTGTAATCTAGATCATTAATTTAAGAATAAAGAGGCTCGCAAGGATGCTATTGTAGTAATCATTATATGAATGATGTCAGGATATAAGTAGTTAAAAGGCTTATCACAGTATTAAGAACCGTGTAGAAGACATTTTGATAGTAGCTAAAAATACTTTGACAACTAATTGAATATAGGTAATTTATGCCCCATCATCAGTCTGTCAAGGCTTCTGCGTGGGGTAGTGGTTACACATTGGGTTGCTAACTGCATAGTCAGCAGTTCAAAACAACCAGCTTTTCTGTGGGAGAAAGACTAGACTTTCTACTCTGGTGAAGAGTTATAGTTTCAGAAACCCACAGGGGAAGTTCTATCCTACAGGGTAGGCAACATGAATTGGCATCAATTCAATGGAAGTGAGTTTTTTTTAAATCAATTTATTGTGCTGTGTGCTTCTGTTATGCTGGACCCTATGTCTCTGAGATTAGAAAACTTAGCAGTGTTGTCATGGCAGATAGGTTCAAGAAGAACTTCCAGAAAAAGAAAAATTAGAAAGAAGGTCTTGGTAATCTACTTCTGAGAGAAAAAAGAGTCAACATTCTCCAGCTTCAATTTCACTATAAAAATGAGCAACTGGTGGTCTGTTCTACAGTCAGTCCCTGGCCTGGTTTCAGCTGCTGATAGTGAACTCCTTCATCATTTTTTCCCATGGATATAGTTCATTTGATTCCTGTGCATTCCATCTGAAGAAGTCCACATGTAGTCATTGCTTTTGTTGTTGAAAAAAAGGCATTTGCTATAATTAAGTCAAAGGTCTTGCAATATTTGATCCAGTGACTTCCAGCTTTGTTTCTATCACCAAGACCATATTTTCTTACTGCTCTTCCTTCCTGTTTCCAACTATTGAGTTCCAATTGCCAATAATTATTTGCATTTTGATCAATTTCAGGATGAAGACATTGGTGGGATTCTTAAATTTCTTTCTCAATAACTTTAATGATTTCTGCATAATTTTAATAATAATTGTAGTGATTGAATGCCTTTGAATACATATAGATATAATCTATATGTATCTGATCACTGACAGCATTGTATTTCAAAATAAATATTGAACTGTCTTTTTTGACATGAATGCAATGTCATTCTTTTTTATTGCTTTATTCCAAGCATAGTAAGCCATATGATTTTCTTATTTAAAATGGCCAACACCAGTCCATTTCAGCTCTCCAGCACCTATGATACTGACCATTCATGTGTTCCATTTTACTTTTTATGTCTTCTAGTTTTCTTAGATTCATACTGGCTACATTTAAGATGCAATCATTAGTAGATTTTGTAACTCTTGCACCCATCAGCCATTGAAGGTCCTAAAGGCTTGACTCCGTTCAAGTCAGTATGATTAAATATACTTTGATAAAGCAGTTCTTCTTCAGTTATATTTTGATTGCCTTCTTACCCTTGGGGCTCCTCTACCATTTCTGACAATCCTCTGCTTCTACTCTTGAACATCACTTAGCTGATATGAATAGAAGAAATGATGAAGGAAAAAGCTGAACAGAAAATGTCAAAGGGCATCTGAAGAAGACCGGAATTGGAGAAATACTTATTAATAGCCTGTGATATTCAGATGAAGCAATCTTTCTCCTGAAGCATTTATTCAAAGTTGTAAAAAAAGCCAAAGATCCTCATAATTAGGACAATATGAAATACCATGATAAATAGAAAAAGCATTCAACTTGTCAAGGACTGATTTTTACTTTTATTCACCATCGAGGACCAGAGAATCAGCCATCAAGAAATCAACACCACATTGCATTGGGCAATCTTTTCCACAAAACCCTTAAAGTGTTAAAGATCAAAGATGTCACCTTGAGAACTAAGATGCACCTGAGCTGAGTCATAGTATTGTCTCATATGCATATGAAAACTGGACAACAAATGAGGATGACTGAATGAGAATAGATGTATTTGAATTGTGAACTTAGGAAAGAATATTTAAATATGTCATGGATTGCTAGAAGACTGAACAATTCTGCCTTGGAAGAAATATAGCCAGAATGCTTCTTAGGATGATACAGTAAGATGAAAAAGTCAACAAAAAAGAAAAAGTCATCATGGAGCTTGATTGACACAGTGGCGCGAACAATAGGCTTAAATATGACAATCATCGTGAGTTTAGTAAAGGACCATTTCATTGTGAGTCACAACAGTCTCAATGCATGAAAGAAAAAAAATAATCTATACCAGGTGTCTCCATATGAAATTCACCTATTTTATACATATTGTTGTTGGTAGGCATCCTAGATTAAACTCTTACTCATAAATACATCCATATATAATATAAAAAATGTTGTTTGGCCCTTGAAAAATCTCACAATTGTTGCTATATTTTAGTCCATTGTATCTGTGATGCCAATCTGCTTCATGGAAGGTTGTCCTCCTTTTTCACTCTGTAGGCTGTACAAATAATCAGAGAAGCTAGACTATATGAAGAAGAATGCAGCATCAGATTTGAATGAAGCCTTATTATTGAGAAAGACTCTCAACAAAATGACTTGACAGAGTGGCTGCAACAATGGACTCAGACATAAGACCAATAGTGAGGATGCAGAAGGACCAAGAAGTGTTTTGTTCTATTGTACATAGGGTTGCCATGAGTCAGAACTGACTTGATGGCACCTAACAAAAACAACAAGGAAATAAAACTTCACCTAAAGGTACTTCACATTTTAAATATTGTTTTTTAATTGTTTGTCTCAAATGACACACACAGACAGCTCTAGCTGCTCTCATGGTCCAATGTCACCAAAGACATTGGACACTGGAGTATAATTTGTTGTCTTTATGTTGTGTATTATGTGTTATGGATGTGTCTTTGGAGTATGGACATGATTAATAATTTAAAGCTTCAATATGCTGAGAAATGCTAAGTTCATTATAGGAATCCAATAAGCAAGTATAAGCAAGTGAAGATGCTACCTTTATTGCTTATTTCTACAATCAATTGTGTTGATAGGTATGCAATGTCTTTGAAGAATATAAAAATACTGGGATAGATCCCAAGGGAAAAACAGTAGCTAGATTAAAAAAATCATACATTTTTATGAACTTTTATTTTGTTTAAAGTGTAGAATATGACATAGTTTTCTAAGTGATATGGAAAGTCCATTATTGATTGTGTCATACAAATAGAAGAAAAACATTGTTGGAGGCAAGTTTAAAAGGTTGTCCCTTTCTAAAAAGTAGAAGCAGATTGTGCTTGCATTATGGTGTCTCTTTGCTCAGGAAATGAGAAATGACATTTTTACCTATGCCAATTTAGGTATATATGTCTGAGTTTGCGGAGAAAGGGAAGTGACATAGGTATCTTGGAGACTGAGTGAGAGAAATAATTATTGAGTTATCAAATAACTAATATGCAAGAGGACTTCAAAACTTTTCTGGGAAAAGGGACTTGAAAGCCCCTTCTCATTATATATATATATATAATATATATATAATATACCTACCAAGTCCAGATATACCAATGATTGATGTCAGTTACTAGAAACTGAAGTAGACATTAAGAACCACATCTACCAGATTCTAAGCTTATTTGGCCTACTGCTTCCTTTTCAGAAAACAAAACCACCTCATGAAAACTGTTTGTATGATAGCCCCTAATTCATCGTCAAGTGCAGGTTTCTGCCTTTGCAGCTCCCCTGGATCATTCCAGAGAGTGATATTGTCCACTTTGGGAAACAGCGTTCCAGACTATGCCTTGGGTTCAGATTTCTAACCTCTGAACTGTGAGGTAATACATTTCTGTACTTTAAAGCCACACACTTGGTATTTCCATTAGAATCTATTTCTACTGCATTATCTTTCTATTATATTAGGTAACTAAGACATAGTCCATCAGCATCTTAGTGAAAGGAGTTCACTGAAGACACAGTTCAAACCATGGCAGCGTGCAGGCATTTTCCCTCCAGGTGAGCCGCACAGGGTGATGAGGGGGGGGGGGGGTGTGCTAGACTTAGTTGAAATTGTGTCAAGCATGAAAAGTTGAAAAATAAAGGGACAAACTTAGAGGACACATTCAAGCAAAAATGTAATATTAATTCATGGAATTCAAGGGAGTAAGGAGAAAATGGAGGCACAGTGAAGTTAGAAAGAAAAGAAGGCACTAAACATTTGAGCTAGAAAGATAAAAGGTGATCATGGTTTGGTTGGATATTTGAAACTGAAAGTTGGAGGATGGGGAAGTTATTCTTAATAAGTAAATCTGGAGGGCAACCAAGCGAGTGGATGGTGGCGGGAATGGCATTATGGATTTATGGGATTTTCCTCTCAGTATCTATTGAAGCCACCCTTATAGAGGCTATGACTAACTAAGGAGAGAAATATCATGACCCAAGAGTTCACACTGTCACGCAATCAGAGGCAGTGACTCGGAAGACTTTATAAGGGCAGCAAAAGCTGGGAAGAAATATGACATGGTCATTGAAAGTATCAATTTTGGGAGCCATACTGGCAGGGTTCGAATCCCAGCTCTGAGATTTTCCAGAAGCTTAGATTAATAGTATCTCAAATGCATCTGTGAAATAAAGTAGTGTGTGTGTGTGTGTGTGTTGTTGTTGTTATCATCACCATCGTCATTACTGTTGCTATGTGTCCGCAAATTGATGCAAAGCACAGTGACCCAATGGAAACCAGAACACACCACAACACCGCCTGGTCCTACACCCTTCTCGTGGTTATTTTGTTCGAACCGGCTATTGCAGCCACTCCTGCAATCCATCTCAAAAGTCTTCTTTTTCTTTGCTAACGCTCTCCTTCACCAAGCACAACGCCATTTTCCAGAGAAATATCTCTCCTGATAACATGTCCAAAGTATGCAGGACACTGCTTCACCATCCTCCTTAGAAATGGTCTTTTCAACAAATACTACAGTGTTTTGCAAGGATCAAACATAATGGCACGGGGCAATCATTATGCAAGTGTTAGGCGCTACTATATTTTTGGTATAATACGTTAAGTGGAATGTTTATTTTATATCTCCAGGTGTGTTTAGGTAAATAGATGTGCATTTACAGAGAACATAAAGGAAACGAATGAAGAGCAGGATCCAGAGTGACATGGACTGTAGGGGGGGCCAGCTATCACTTGAGAAGTCTTCAAGAGAAGCTACCACCTTAAGGAATGTCAAGTTTTAGTGAGAGGACAAAGCTAGGAAGGATGCTCACAAAAGAGGCTGAAGATAGAGGGATTTGCTGATAACACATGATAAATTACAGAAGTCACAAGGCAAGGATTTAGTGGGAAGTGGAGGACAGGCGGATCAGGTTGGAGATTAAGGAAAGTAGCAGAGCCCAGGTAGTGCAGTGGTTAGGCACTGGGCTATGATCGCAAGGGATTATGCTTGATCGAACAGGACACTTGGCCAGTTGAACACCCTCTAGGCATGACCTGAATTGGTTCTGGGTGCAAGTATCTCTTACTGGGTCCATGACAGAAATTTCTTCCCTGACCTTTTGATTATTGTTGGGGGTCTTTTCCTTCGTACGCTTTATCAGTACTTTTGTCTGTATACTATTATGCTGCTACCCTTACCACCTTCTGGCAACTTTGTTTTCTATTGCTTTCTGTTGGGTCTCCCATAATGATAATTACAGATACAGGGGGATATAGGGAATATGGGGGTGGGGGAGGAGAGATTCTGGGGTGACTCGTGCGGATGGGAGTGGGAAGGGAACACTAGAACAGATTGTAGTTGCATAGATCATCTTGGGGCCAATTTAACCAGGGCAGGGAATGGTCTAAAGTTGATGTGGGGGGAATTATGCAGTTCTCCATGTTATGATCAAATAGTTGAACGGTTGAATTATATCATGTGTAAATTACTTGCCAATGGGACGGTTGGGGGGAAAACAAGAAAGAAAGAAGACTTTATAAACATGTTCTTAAAAACCAACAACCACTGCGTGGGAAAAAAACTGGGCTTCCTACTCCCGTAAACAGGCTCGCAAACTGCCAGGGAGAGTTCTCCTCTGTCTCACAGTGTCACTATGAGTTGACATGGACTCGATGGCAGTGAGTGTGGTTTGGGGGCAGAGACAAAAGTGGATCTCTAGCGGAGCTGTTGGTAAGGGCTCCACTGCTGTCTGGTAAACTTGGCAATTCGAATGCACCAGCCACATGGAGGGAGAAGGATGAGACTATGAAGACACCCTATCTGAAATGAACACCCTATCTGAAATGGTCACTATAGGTTAGAATTGATTGTGCTGGAGAAAAGGGTGTGCCGCATTCAGGGAACTGGTGTCTGCTGTCAGCCCCTTATGCCCTAGAACATGGCCTCATTAATTCCAGGAGGCCCCATTAAAAGGCCAGCATGCTCTGCAATCTCGTTTTCTCACCCATTAACCACAGCGCTCTGACCATGAAAAGCGTGGGGTTTTGTGTTTGACAGAGATAAGTGGGGCTCTCTCTTTACCATGCTTGAAAGCTTGGGACTATCTTGACTGGTCTGCTAAGTGAGATGAACCAACGTAGTGAGGTCTAATGAGGCTGTTACTGTCATTAGTTGTTCTGAAGTCTGCACCTACTAAACGAGATACAAGACAACAACACAACGCAATGGGGTTCTGCAGCATTTCCATGATCATTGGTATGCTTGGTTCCAGTGTCGTGACCTTGGGTTAATTCATTGCATTAAAGTTATCCTCTTCTTTCACTGCTTTCTATTTTAGCTATATTTGGTCCATATATCCTGTGATCATTAGCATTTTCATTGGTTACTTTTGGAAGCATATCACCAGCTCTTTCTTTCTGATCTTCATTGGAAGTTCTGCTAAAACCTGTTCGCCATGGATGCTGTTGCTGGCATTTGAACGCCAACGGCATAACTTTTGGCACTGTTGCAAGTCACCACATATGACAACTTGACAGCTGATGAATGCGAATATTCATTCTGAATCGCTTCTCTCCTAGTGGGAAGGGTCTCAATGGGACCAGGAGGTGTGCTAGGGTGGAGCTCTGCTCTCGCCTCGCTCCAGTCCAACAGAGCTGCTACCTCCCGGGGAGATCAGAACTTCTTCCAAATATGTAATATGTCATATATTGATTGCTACTGAAACGAATTCAGGTCTCCAAAATTGGACCAAAACCTCTGGTAAGTTTGAAAAGAATCTCTATTCTCCCTTCAATATATTTATTATAATAGTAATTTTATAATTATTTGCATGTTTAAATTTTTAATGACTATTTCTCCCACCAGAGTGTAATTCTTCTATTCATTGCTTCTCAACTGTGCATATAGTTGATTTTACATCTCTCTCTGTATCTATAGCTCTTTCACTATCTCTATATAACATTTGTCTGTGTTCTGAGGTTATATTAATAGTTAAGTCACAAAGATCATTTCTAGTTTAAAGCTTTTTCTGTAAAATTTTATTGCCTCCTATGGTAAAAGGGTGTTTTGGAAGATTAGTGCAGTGAATAATAGAGGTCCAGTCCTCCGCTGTCATAAGAACTTCATAGCAGTACCTTTTATAGACTTTTCTCAAGGAAAACAGACTGAATATTTGGTTTAATGAATGAAGTGGTCTTTGAAATACTTAAACTTGAATAATAGAGAGTGATTAGGGTACCAAGAAGAAGAGCTTACTGGGCATGCCATGCCCTTCCTGTAGCCTAAATCAATGACAAAGGGGGACTTGTTTTTATATTGTCTGGATGTATTTAATAATTATTTCATTGGTGTACATTTTTAGTCTCCAACTGGATCATATCTCTAGAATAACAGGAAGAAAGCTCACTTGGGCTATGGGGAGCTCAGCCTCATTTGGTCTAAGTCAGTAGTTTCTCCTTATATTATGCAAGCTGTGCTTTGGAAAAGTCACAGCGGTGTCATGTAATCCTACATGAGAAAGGCCATCTTGTGGTCAGGGTGCTGTGGTTAATGGATGAGAAAACGAGCTAACAGAGCATTGCTGCCCTTTTAATGGGGCCTCCTAGAATTAATGAGGCCATGTTCTAGGGCATAAGGGGATGACAAGAGCACCCCCTCCACAGTCCATATCACTGTCTGCAGAGGGCACTGTGTGTACTTTAATAACTATTTTCCTTAGTAACTTTAAACAGTCTATGCTTTCACCCTGCCATTCTTAGAGCGCTGTCATAGTATGACTCTTTGGAATATGTAGCACATGAACTTGAGACTGCAAATGTCTAGAGTTGGGAACATTATCAGGAAATTGCCAAGATGCGATGGTTTGTGTTGTGCTACCCCCACCCCCTACGTCCTCCTTCATTTACTAGTCCCAGTTGAATTTACTCCCAATTTAGCAAGTGTCTGCATGTTAATAAAACCAAACCAAATCAAAGAAGGCTCCATTCGGTAGTTCAGAGAATGTAAAAGCAGCTCGGGTTCCATGAAGTGGTAGCAGTGAACTGTTAGAAAATACATGACAATGTGGAGCAAATAACAGGGCGGTGTATGAAAAGACACGGTGGTGGCAGAGCAGCAAAAGAGAGTAAGGTACTTCAGAAGCATCCATACATGAAACAATTTACCTATTTGGCTTAGTGTTCTCTTCTTTTCATCCCAGCAGGCAGGTGTGTCAGACCAGGTAGAGTAGAGAAACAAATTCACAGACACTCATCTGTGTATAAGAAAGAGTTTTATACACACGAGCAATTGAATATTGAGACAGTCCAGCTCAGTCCAGATTAAGTCCATAAGTCTGATTTTAGCCCATATGTCTGATACCAATCTATAAAGTCCTCTTCAGACTCATGTAATACATGCAATAATGCCGAATGCAGGAAGATCACAGGCCAGTGGGTGGGAAGTTTTGTGGATCCAGTGGCATTGTAAGCATCTCAGCACTGGCGTCCTAAGCATCTCCACATGGTTTCTTCAGCTCCCAGGGCACAGGGTCTATCAGCTTAGTGTCATGTGTCTTGTCAGTAGGGCGTGTCTCAGGGAGTGAGGAGAGAGAGAGAGAGAGAGAGAGAGAGAGAGAGAGAGAGAGAGAGAGAGAGAAAGAATTTGTGTCTCCCACCTCAAAGGAGGAAATACAGGAATTCCCAGAATTTTTAGGAGAAAGCCATGTCCACACAGAGGTTTCATGACCCAATTGACAGTCTAGAATCTATGCCTCTACTCTTAATCCTCTCAAGTCTCAAATTGACACCAGATTATGTAACAGCAAGTCTGTTTATTTAGCTCACATCTGTGTCTTAAAGCAGGTATTTGCGGCTAGAGATGGTGACACATCCACTTAACTCAGTCATGTCTACCCACAGTACTCAAAGAATGTGGATGGTAAGGAACAGATTGGCAAACCTTCCAGGCACTCTGAGGAAAAGGCGTGGCATTTACTTCCTCAAAATATTTATAGACTTAGAAAGCCTATGGAGAATTTCTACCCTGCCATATAGGGTCAGATAGACTTGACAGCAGTGGGTTTGGTTGGGTTGCTTAACCATACTGGCAGGAGATATAAACAAAGACTGACTTGATCTCAGCGTTTTCCTCCCACAACTTTTTTTTTCTGCAAACCAGTGCAAAAGAAAAATTCTTAAATGCTCAGGAGTTTTTCAAGAGAAATCTCAAATAATAACATCAATACAATTTTTTTGCTCTGTTAATCGGATAGATTCTTGGACAAAGTACTTTGCTCTACTTTGGATGACCATGCCCTGTACTATCATTGTTCTTGGATGATGCAAGCATCCCTCTCCAATGTCCCTGCGGCCACTTCTGCCTCTCCCCATATAGAACCTAAACAAGCTTTCAAACTATAAATCACATCTTGAAAGTTTCCAGCTTAAAATTTCTCAATAACATCTTATTTATCTAGAAATAAAATCTCAAATCCATGCATAGCATTAACTAAATGCCATTGAATACTCTTTTCACAACTTCACCTGTTTCTGTCACACAAAGGCCATTTCCCACAACAGAATGTTTGCATCTATTCATTTTTTTTCCTGGGAAGCTTGCCCTCTACTGTTGAGCACCATGTTGGGAAACATTCCACTATGACCCATAGAACTTTGATTGATTTATTTTTGAAAGTGGTGATCACACTTTTTAAATTTTTACCTATTTGCCTTAATCTGGAAGTTGTCTCCCATGATTATCCCTGATGTTATTTGGAGTATGTGTTAGACCGGGTTCTCTAGAGAAATAAAACCAGGACACTTATGATTACACACACACACACACACACACACACACACACAGCATGAAGGAATATAAAAGCTAATTAGTCCACACAGCAGTATGGAGGGCTCAGTTCAAATCACTTCTGTGGAACAGCTAATATACTGGAAGGCCTTCAACTTATGAGAGCCACTGGTCCAAGATCAAGGAAGCAGACATCTGAGTCTTTCTGTAAGGCAATGCAGGCAGTACAG
This sequence comes from Tenrec ecaudatus, assembly GCF_050624435.1. NCBI lineage: Eukaryota > Metazoa > Chordata > Mammalia > Afrosoricida > Tenrecidae > Tenrec > Tenrec ecaudatus. The sequence continues at coordinate 116,809,513 of NC_134532.1, forward strand.
CCAAAGGCAACAAACAGTGGGGCAGGTCACCAACAGTCAGCAAGATGACAAGATCCCAAACTCGAGCGATGTATGCACCAGCATTGTGGTGAAGCAGGGCTCAAAGGAACCTCAAGCTCCAGTGACAAGTCATCCACAGGGTAAAAGTCCCACAGGTAGTGTAGCTCACAAGTTGAGCCAGAGGCCTAGCAACTGCAGGCTGGTCCAATCACCAGAGAGCAAAAGAGAGAGAGAGGGGGCTTGCTGAGCCCTTTATCTCTTTGCCCTCCAATCAAACTGCAACCTTATTAATTCCACATGTTCCTATTGGCCAGGTTGGTACAATAAACCTACCTATCCTAGTCTACCACTTGCCAAATTGACACCTGTACACAATTCTTTAGCCATATGTAATTTCTAGACAGTAATGAACATCAAACATCTATTATACATATAAATGAAAACACACTGAATCTAATATGGTATATGATACATAATACATTGACAAAGGAAAGATAAACAATAAGCACATAGAAAGAAGATAAACTGACAACCACAAACCTCACTTTTACAATTGATCAGGTGGTTGTAACTGATAGGTATAACTATCTTCTATTACCCATTCTGTATTATATTTGCCCTCACCTGGCACCTCAGCTGGTTGTGATTCTTTACCTGGTGGGGTGATCCAGACCTTCTTTCATGAGGGGTCTGGATCATTAGATGTCCTGTTGTGATTTGGTTGCTGTAATTTACCGTTTACTTTAATCACAGGGCATGGTAGTACTAAGTGACAGCCTATGGGATCTCCTGGATTCCAGACATATTCTTCTTTACCTCCACTAATAGGACCAATCCAATTTCTCCTTGATAATCAGGATCAATCACACCACTCAGTACAGTGATACCCTTCCTGACCTGTTGGTCCAAAGGCATGAGAAGCCCAAAGTGGCCAGGGAGCATTCTTAGCTGCCAATTCAGTGGAATCTGTGCTGTGTTTCCAGGTGGGAGAGTTCCTTCTTTCAGTACTAGGTTGCTGGGACAGGAAGAAAATAGTGAGTGGTACCATGCCAGCTTGAAATCAGAAATAAACTTGACAATAATAGTAGAAGACTTCAACTCATCACTCTCAAGGAAAAAGAGATCATCAAGAAAGAAATTCTATAAAGAACAAAAAAGCTAAACAATACAATCAGCCAGCTTGACTTCCTACACATGTACAGAACACTTCACCCAACAACAGAATAGTATACATTCTTCTTTAGCATACAGAGTACATACTCTAGAAGAAATCACATTAAGCCTAAACACAAGACTCATGAAATTCAAAAACACTGAGAAACTATAACCTATTCTCTCAGCTTACATTGCTATAAAACTAGAAATGAACAATACAAAGAACAGGAACACAAAAATGAACACATGGAGACTGAAAATCATACACTTAAAAATGACTATGCAAAAGAATCAAAAAAGGGGATAAAATTAAGAAATTCCTTGAAACAAATAATAACAATAACACATCATCCCAAACCTTTGGGACACAGCAAAAGTAATTATCAGAGGAATAGCTATATTAACAAATAGACACATGGACAAAGAGAAGAAACCTAAAATCCGCATTTTAATACAAGTCCAAAACCTAGAACAAGGGTAACAAAATAAACCCTCCAGCAACAGAAAAAAATTACATAAAGATTAGAGGATAAATAAACAAACTGAAAAATAGAAAAAAGTTGAAAAATCAACAAAACAAGTGGTGGATTTTTTGAAAGATTAACAAACCTGACAAACCATTGGCAAACTAAAAGGAAAACAAAGAGAAGATTCAAATACCTAGAATTGAAGATAAAAAGGCAATGTTATAACAAATAAAAGCAAAAGAAAATAGCATATTCCTATAGAATAGTGTACTCCACCAAGTTTAATAATCTAGATGAACTAGGAAAACACACCATTTACTCATACTACTGCAGATAGATGTAGAAACCCTGAACCAACCTATAACAGAAGTAGAAATAGAGAAGGTCATCTAGAAATTTCCAATCAAGAGAAGCCAATGACCAAATGACTTCATGGGGAATCTCTATGAAGTATTCTGGGAAGAACTGTCATCAGTTCTATACAGACTGTTCCAGAACATAGAAAGGGACATGAGATAGTTTACGGTGCCAGCCTGGCCAATAAACACAAGTGGGATTAATTGAAGGGCGGAGAGATAAATGGCTCGGTGATCCTTGCCTTTCTTGTCTCTCACTCTTTGATCATCCGACCAGTGTGTGGCTGCCTTGCTTGTTCTGTGCCTCTATTTACAGGCTACACTACCTGTGGGACACCTAGCCTGTGGACTGTGTCGCTGTAAGTTGAGGTCCCTTTAAGCCCACACGATTGGAATGTACATCTCCGGAGCTGGGGACTGACAGTTGGTGACCTGCCTTGTTTGCTGCCTGTGCTGGGATAGCCTAGCTCTCTCTACAGAGGACTAACCAGTGGCCCTCAAGACTTAAAGGACTGCCAGTGTCGCACAACTCTCTCATGGGAGTGAGTTGCACTGAGACATTTGTACTGCTTTATAATTTAACTGTTCATTTCTTTTGTTATATATCTACCCATGTTTATAACTATAAATATAAAATTACTAGCAATCTGCTTTTGTCTCTCTAGGGAACCCTGTCTAACACAGCACAGCAAACTCCAAGACTCATTCTATGAAACCAGTATAACCCTACTGCCCAAATCAGGCAAAGACCCCTAAAATAGAGAAAACTTCGGATCAATATATCTCATGAACATAGACACCAACAGTTTCAACAAAATTCTGGCCAGTAGAATCTAACAACATATCAAAAAAATAGTTCATCATGACCAAGTGGGATTCATGCCAGAAATAAAAGGATGGCCCAACCTTTGAAAAACACTCAACGTAATCCACCATATAAACAAGATATAGAATATGATCAGCATGATCACACAATAGAGCATTTCAATAGATATTTTGAAAAGTTACTTTAAAATATCAAACCCTCATTTCTAATAAAAATACTCAATAAAATATGAATAGAAGGGAACTTCCTCAGCATAGTAAAGGCTATGTGAAAATCTAACAGCCAATATTATATTTATTGAGGAAAAACTGAAAACATTTCCCCTAAAAATGGGAACTATACAAGGGTGCTCCCTATCAGCACTCTTATTCAACATCATGCTTGAAGTCCTAGCCAGAACCATCAGACAAGAAAAAGGAATCAGGAGGATAGAATTGGACACAGAGGAGGTGAAACACTCACTATTTGCAGATTAGTTGGTCGTATATAGGGAGAACTCGAAGCACTCCACAAAAAATGGCTGGAAACAATTGAGGGATTTAGTACAGAAGTGGGGTACAAAGTGAAGCTGCAGAAATCAGTCGGGGAAAAAAGAGAAAAAAATGTAATTTAAAAAGAGAGAGAAAAATCAATTTGACTTCAATATACCAGTGAAGAAATTTCCAAAAATCATGAAAAGGTAATTCTATTTCCAACAGCCATACAAAAGATGGAATACTTGGGATTAAACCTAACAAAACAAACTAAACATCATACAACCCCCCCTCAAAAAATAAACCCCCCTACAGAATATTATAATAAGAAACCAGAGCAGACCTACGTCAATCCCATGGTCATGAATATTGTTGTTCTATGGCATCTGGTTGGTTCTGACCCATAATAACCTTAAACACAATAGAACAAAAAACCGCCTGGCCCTGCACCATCATCACAATTGTCCCTGTGCTTGAGCCCATTGCTATAGCCATTGTGTCAATCCATCTCATTGAGGGCCTTCCTCTTTTTCTCTACCCCTCTGCTTTGCTGAGCATGATGTCTTGCTCCAGAGACTGTCCTCTCCTGACAGCATGTTCAAAGAACATGAGACTAAGTTTCACCATCCTTGTCTCTAAGAAGCATATTGCAAATACTTCTTCAAAGAAAGATTTGTTCTTTTGTCAGTCCATGCTAATTTAAATATTCTTAGGCAACACAGCAGTTGAAATACATAGATTTTTCTTCAATCTTCTGCATTCAGTGTCATTTCCCTTGCATATGAGATCATTGAAAATATCATGGCTCAGGTCAGGTGGGCTTTAGTCCATGAAGTAACTTCCTTGCTTCTCTACACTTTTAAGAGGTCTTTTCTCTATTTCACTTTACTATTGTTGTTAGTTTTTTTAAAATGTTTTTCTGTATAGGAAAACCAGGATAGGTAAATCTATAGAGATAGCAAATGAATTAAGGTTTTCTAGGGTATATTGAAGGGGTACGTGGGGGGAAATGGGGAGTTAATTACAATGAGAACAAGGGAGAAAAAGATGTAATCAAAGGGATTATGGTAAAGATTGTACAACTCTTCTTAAGACCATTGAACTATTGAATTGTATGACATTTAAATTATATGCCAATAAAATGGCTAATAAATCAAGAGATCTCGTGTAGCAGATTTAACTAATATAATGCATCCTTTGATTTCTTTGCTTCTGCTTTCATAAGAGATAATTGTGGAACCAAGAAAGATGAAATCTTTGACGATTTCAATCTTTTCTCCGTTTATCATGATGTTACCTATTGGTCCAGTTGTGAGGATTTGGGCCCGCTCTACATTCAGTTGTGATCCATCCTAAATCTTCCAGACCAAGTACTTCATGTCCTCCTCAGAAGTCAAGCGGTGTCACTTGCATATCACAGGTTGTTAATAAACCTTTCTCCAAGCTTGGTGTCAAATTATTCTTCACATAATCCATCTTCTCTGACGATTTGCTTGGCTTACAGGTTTGAATAAATAGGGTGAGAGGACACAACCCTGGTATACTCTTTCCTGATTTTAAACCGTGCAGGGTTCTCTTGTTCTGTCTACAGACATGTCTCTTAATCCACGGACCAGTTCCCAGGAGCATAATGAAGGGTCCTGGAATTCCCATTTCAAGGCCTTGGATAACTACTCAGATGGAGCTTCTCCATCTTCTCTTCCCAGAGATGTAGCCAATTTGATTTCTGGGTATTCCATCTGGGGAAATCTATATATATACCATTGTTTGTGTTGTTGAAAAAATATATTTATTATGAACAAGCTGTTGGTTTTGCAAAATTTTATCACAGGATTTCTCTCACCAAGTTCATATTTTCCACCTAGTGTTCCTTTCTCTTGGTTTCCAACTCTTGCATTCCAATCACCAAAAATTATCAATACATCTCGATTACTTATTTGATAAATTTCAGAATGAAGAATTTGACAGAATTCTTCAATTCCTTCATCATTAGCTTTTTTGTGGCTGGTGCCTAAATTTGAATAATAGTTGCATCGATTGAATCCAATAGATATTATCCTACCACAAACTGCAGTGTACTTTAAAATATATCTTGAAATGTCCTTTTGGCTATGAATATAAAATTATCCCTCTTGATTCATTTCCAGCATAGTAAACCATATGATTATCAGACTTCTAATGGCAAAATATCTGTCACAGTTGGTTATGCACTGAGCTTTGATCTAGAAGACAGGCAGTTGGAAACCACCACCAGGTGCAATGGAAAAAGACAGAGCTTTTTTTTCTCATAAACAACTAAACAGTGAGTTTGGAAACTCACAGGGGCAGTTCTACCATGTCCTATAGGATTGTTATGGGTCAACATTGACCTTTTGGTAGTAAGTTTAATACCAAGAATATGCATTTTATGCATTCATTTACATTTTTGATGACTCCCACTCTGCCTATATACAAGTTTCATACATTCCAAATCTTGATTATTCTCAAAGTTTGTCACTTTTAATTATGCTCCATCAGCAAATGAAGAGCCAGAAGACTCCAGTCCATAGGATTTTCCCCATTCATGTCACTTTGGGGGACTTCTTTCGGAAAATAGCTCCTCCTTAGTCACATTTCTAGTCCCTTTTGACCCGAGAGGCCCATCCTCTGCCACTGTCTTCCACAATGTTCCCCTTCCATTCACTAGGCCTTCTGTCTTGCACATTTTCCTTGCTGTGTAAGAGGTTTTCAGCAGCCACTTCCTCTGAAGTAGGCAGCCAACTCCTTCTTCCTAGTCTGTTCTTAGTCCAGTCCTCTGCTTAAATGTGTTCACATTGAGTGATCCTGCTGGCATGTGATATATCAGTGACTGGGCTTCCAGCATCACGGCAACAAGCACTCCATCACAATATGACAGGCTGTCAGATACGTAGTGGTAAAAGTGATTAATTAATCTCAACATTAAATTACATTCGCAGATATAGGAGCTATGATTCCACCAAATACATAGGACACTATTGGAGGCCTACTGGGGTATACATTGACCTGATGACATTGTACTTACAAGATCAGCAGTTCAAAACCTCCAGTCAATCCGTTGGAGAAAAACTCTCTGCTCCTTTAAAGATTTATAGCCTCAGAAACCAAAAGGGCTTTGTCCTATAATTTAGCGATATGTCAAAATCAAGTCAATTCTAGCGGGCTTTGTTTTTTAATTCAGTTCATAATGCTCCTGCTAGAAACCACACACATGGAAATGGCATATGAAGGAAAACTGAGGAAACCTTCTTGCTCACTCCAATTGAGTTTTCAGCCAATAAATAGCATCAGCTGACACACATGTTACGAGGTCACTGTGGATTGTCCAACTCTGTCAAGGTCCTGGATGACTGCAGTCCTATCCGAAATCATAATCCAGGAAAACCTTTCAGAGGAGGCCCATCAACCCAGAGAGTAGTGAGAGAATGTTGCTTTAGGCACTACATTTTGGCACGAGTTGCCATGGAGCAATAGGTACAAGCATGTATGTGGTGGAAAGAGTTGGCCAGTATGTGACAATGGTAAGCCAAGGTCAGCGTAAAGTAAGCATTTGGGCTGAAGAGGACACAGGAGGTTCAAGCAAAATACCTGGCCAAGTTATTTTAACTAAAAATATTCTCTTAGCAGCTGTTTATTATGTGCTGTGTCTGAGAGTGGAGTGACAAAACTTTAGAAGGCAGCTCTTCGTGGTGCTGTTTTATACTCACATGAAAAGGAGGAGATCACCGTGACCCTTGATAAAGGTGACAAAAAGGTTCCCTGGAAAATGTCCTCAGTTGTTTTAAAAAAAAAAAAACGTAAAAAGATTAATTAGAACAGGAGAGGGGAAAAGGAAAGGAAAGTAATTATTGAGAAAATAGTAACTTTATGTAACAAAAATAAAACAAAGTTTTAAAGTATTACCATGCCATATTTGTTCTCACAGTTCTTTTTCATATGTACTATGACAGTTACTATCACTTGTGTTTCTGTCTCATATCATTCTACTACACAAATTTTTAGGACAGAGAGTTGTCCTATTTATATCACTGAGACGAAGTGGGCATTTATGGATAATTGTTTAATGAATGAATAATTCAGCAAAACAGACAAACTTAAAAATACAAAACCAACCTAGTTGTAGAATGATAAGCCTTATCAGTTTGGTGTGTGTGTGTGTGTGTGTTTATTGTTGTTTAGATTTTGTTGACTGGGGATTGAAAATATAAAATAGCCTCTCCAAGAGAGTTCCTGATGAGTCCCTGGATAGCCCAAGTGGCTTAGTTTTCTATAAGTTATCAGGAGGTTAACTGTTCAAACCCCATCCAGAGGCCCTTCTGAAGACAATGTGCTTCAGATAAGTCACAGCCTTGAAACTCCTATGGATTAGTTCTGCTCTCCACCTGCGGAGTTGACATGAGTTGTAATCAATTAATTACAACTAATTACAGTAAAACCAGAGTCTTTGGGTTGTGCAAACTGTTAAATTGCTCAGCAGCTGACCAAAAAGTTTGAATGTATCAGTTATCTTACAGACAACTCTGAAAGGATAGCCTGGTTTTTTGCTTGTGAATATTAAGTCATTGAACACCATATGGGTTTCTGCTCTGACAAACTTGAGATGGTCAGAACTGGAAGTGTACTTTAGAGAGCCCAAGAAGCTGTGTGTGTGTGTGTGTGTGTGTGTGTGTGTGTTTAAATCAATAAACATCTATTCTGAAGCTTAAATGTCTACAAATGTTCCTAGGATCCCCAAAGAAGTGATTTGCAGTATCATTCAATCATGCCCTCAATCATTATGTGCTAAGCATTTTGTCTGAACACATGAAGGTAGCTAGCTACTCAATGGTCTCTGCTCTCAAGAAGCCACAAGACATTGGGCAAGCCTGAAAAAGAAGAGAAACTCAAACCCTCTGTCACTAAGAGAATTCTGACTCATAGAAACACTATAAAGTATTTTTGAAACTGTGGATCTTTACAACAGCAGACAACTTCATCTTCCTCCCATAGAAGGGATGGGGATTTGAACCAACATCGTTGCAGTAAGTAGCTTAAGAAAGTATAACACACAGTTCTACCAGGGCTCCTTTGAAAAGCTATTTTAGAAGGGAGCCCAATATCTATTTTCAGGGTTCCCATGTGGATTAGGCCTCTGGTAAATCCCTCTGAACACAGTCCAGGGATGTACCTAACCTGACAAGAGACAGAGCATTGTAAAGTCAACGATGGAACATACAATTAGGTGAAAATCTAAAATATTTTATGCTTTTTAATTGAGATTTTCTGTGTAATCATTGTTTTTGTTTTTCTTCTTCTTCCTGGTTGTGCTTTGCGTGACCTTCTGCATGTGAAATCCAGGATTGGTCCAGGTATAGAAACAGTAACTGGATTGCTAATTACCTACGGACATGGCAGGGGACAGTGGGGGGAATCGGGAACCAACAATAATGAGTATGATAAGGAAGTATTCTGCATATCTAGTGTGGTGATGATTGCACAAGTCATCTTAATATGATTGAATGATAAAATTGTATGTAAAGTACATGAGAATAAAGCTATCGAAACAGAATTTGTAAGTTAAAGCTATAAAAAGACAACGTGTTTGAGAAGCAACTATGTGCAACCACCACTTGTCTTTCTGTGTTGCATTGTGTGCTGCTGTGATGCTAGAAGCGATGTCACCAGGATTTCAAATGCCAGCAGGGTCACTCAAGGTGAACAAGATGCAGCTGAACTGCCAGATTGAGGAAAGGCTACAAAGAAGAACTCGGTTGTCAATTTCGGAGGGATTAAAGGCTGGAAATATTATGAATAGGAGTGGAACATTGTAAGACATAGTGCCACAAGAAAAGCCCTGCAGCTCAGAAGACACTCGAAAATGTTGCTGCAGAATGATGGCCTTCTCAAAGCAGAGTCCAGCATAATGATGGAGATGGAGCAAAGCACTTTCAGATCTTTCATTTGCTGATGGGGTCCAACTACAAATGAGCAGAAACGGCTGCAATATCTAGGAATAATTGAAATGGGAAATGTATGAAGTATGTACCTAGGAAATTTGGAAGTCACCCAAAATGAAATGGACAGATAAAGATCAATATCCAAGGCATTAGTGAGCACCAATGGACTGGGATTTAAACTCACATAACCATGTGGTTTATTATGCCAAGAATGACAAGTGAAAGAGGACTGATGTGGCATTCATCATCTAAAAGAATATTTCAAGATGCATTTTCAAGAACACTGCTGTCTGTAATAGGGTAATATTTACAAGGAAATCCCGTAACTCAACTTAACATAAGAACTACTAAAGATAGTGATGAAGAAATTGAAAAATTCTACCAACTTCTTCAGTCTGAAATTGATAAAATAAAATATTCAGGATGTAGAGTGAGGTCCAGGTACTATGGCAGGGACCGACAAAAGCCAGGGATGAATATGGTAGCCAACTAAAAAGGAGGGGATAAAAGAAAGACTAGCCAGGGTAGCCAGGGGATCAGGGCACTCACCCAATAAAGGGGAGGGTGTTGTCTACATCTCCACAGGGAAAGAGGGACTAGAATTCAACCAGGTGCTACAAGAATGAAATATACTGGCATGAAGTAGGGAGCCAATAGAGAGGCCTGAGGAGCTGGCCCCATTACCAACTAAGTGGACAGTCCCGACCCCCAGAAGAATTCACTTCAGAGGACAGCTCTGAAGCTAAAGCTCAAGGAGAGGGACGTGTCTGATCAGAGCACACAAGAGCAAACAAGGAGCGAGGATAAAAGGGTGAAGCACATCCTGGCCCACCAAGCTCTGAGGATAATATTTCTGCTCCTAGCAGCCAATGCACGGAGAGGACCATAGGGCCAGCCCCACCAAGAGACACAATGTTCCTCACTGACCCATAGCACCATGGGGCCAAAACTGGAGATACGTGTTAGAATCGTGCCCACCCTGACCCCACGACACTGAGGTGAGACACTGGGGCATGCAACAGAGCAGCAAGGGAGCAGAGAAATAAAGTCCCCAGAGAACACCAAAAATAGACTGTGGGGCCAGCGCTTGGTGCCCTAACAGACCTGACTGGAAAATACTCCTAAAGGACAACAAATAGACCTTGAACTATTGATAGACTTTTCTTTATGTTGTCATCATTTTTGTTGTTGTTAGAGCTATTTTTATATTATATTGTTGCTTTGTTGTGCTAGGTCTTGTGTTTATGAATATTGTTGTCTCTGCTTGTCTGTCTGGATGGGATAGGTGGGATAAGCAAGCTGGAAGAGAGAACAGCGGGACTACAGTTCTGGGGGGACATGGTAGAGATGAGAGGTGGGGGGAAAGAAGTGGGTGTTTACAAACCCAGGGGCAAGGGAAGAACAAGTGACAGAAAACTGATGGCGAGGAGAGTGTAGGAGGTCTGGTAAGGCACGATCAAGGGCAATGTAACCAAGAGGAATTACTGAAACCCAAATGAAGGATGAATATGATAGTGAGACAAGAGGAAAGTAAAAGGAAATAGAGAAAAGAACTAGGAGGCAAAGGGCATTTATAGAGGTCTAAATACAGGCATGTACATATGTGAATATATTTATATATGACTATGGGGAAATAAATCTATGTACATATATTTATAGGTTTAGTATTAAGGAAGCAGATGGACATTGGGCCTCTACTCAAGTTCTCCCTCAACACAAGAACACTTTGTTCTAATAATCTGGCACTCTGAGATGCTCACTTTCCTGACACGATCACTCAAGACAAAGTGGGTGCATAAGCAAAAGTGGTGAAGAAAGCTGATGGTGCCCAGATACCAAATGATATACCATCTGGGGTCTTAAAGTTGAAGGTAAACAAGCAACCATCTAGCTGAGAAACAACAAAGCCCACATGGAAAAGCACACCAGCCTGTATGATCATGAGATATCAATGGGATCAGGTATCAGGCATCAAAGACCCAGAGCAAAAAAATCATAATGTGAAGGGGGTAGGGGGAGAGTGTGGAGTGGAGGTCCAAAGTCAATCTGTAAGCAATTGGACATGCCCTTACAGAAGAGTCATGGAGAGAAGACGGACCAGTCGGGGTGCAGTATAGCACTGATGAAACATAGAGCTTTTTTCCTTTTCTTTAATGATTCCTTCCCCCAACCCCCTCCACCATCATGACCCTAATTCTACCTTACAAATCTGGCTAGACCAGAGCATGTACATGAGTACAGATAAGAGCTGGAAACACAGGGAATACAGGACAGATAAACTCCTCAGGACAAATATTGAGAGTAGCCATATCAGGAGATTAAAGGGAAGGTGGGGCAGAAAGGGAGAACCAATCACAATGACTTAACTATAACCCCATCCCAGGGGATGACAACAGACAAGGGGGTAAAGGGAGACATCAGACAGTGCAAGACATGAAAAAATAATAATAACTGATAAATTATCAAGGGTTCATGAGGGAGGGAGGAGGAGGGAGGGGAAAATGAGCTGATACTAAGGGCTCAAGTAGAAAGAAAATACTTTGAAAATGATAATGGCAACATATATACAAATGTGCTTGATACAATGGACGTATGTGTGGATTGTGATAAGGTTGTATGAGCCCCCAATAAAATGATTTTTTTTAAATTTCAGGATGGATTTATAATTATCAGCGATTGGAATGCAAAAGTTGGAAACAAAGAAGGAACAGTGGTTTTAAAACATGACCTTGGTCATAGAAATGCAGCTGAGATCACATGATAGAATTTTCCAAACCCAAAGACTTCTTTATTTTAAAAACCCTTTCAACAACCTGAATAATGAAAGTACAGAAGGATCCTTTCCACATGGAATACACAGAAATTGAATTGACTACATCTGTATAAAGAGACGATGGAAAAAACCAGCATCAACAGCCAGAGGCTGACTGTTGAGCAAACCATCGACTGCTCATATGAAGTTAAGGTTGAAATTGAATAAAATTAAAACAAGTCTGTAAGAGCCAAAACACAACTTTAAATATATTGAATCCTATTTTGAGACCATCTTACACTTGGATTTAATATATTGAATACTAATGATAGAAAAATTGATGAACTTTGAAATGATAAGAAGACCATCATACATGCAGAAAGCAAATGGTCATTGAAAATGCAGGAAAGAAAGAAAAAAAATCAAGGTGAGTGTCAGAAAAGACTGTGAAACTTGCTCTTGATCGTGAAGTAGCTAAAGCACATGGAAGAAATAATGACGTAAACGATCTGAGCAAAATATTTCAAAGTTAAGTGCAAGAAGACAAAGCAAAGTATTATGATGAAATGTACAAAGACCTGGAACTAGCAAACGAAAAGGAATAATAAATGCCCTCAGCGGTTGCTGTGTTGAAGGAACTGAAGAGAAATACCTAGCCTCCATTGCATAATGAAAGGTTCTACAGGCAAACTATTGAACAATGCCGGAAGATGGAAGGAATAAACAGAATTGCTTTACCAAAAAGAATCAGTTGGCACTCTCAACCATTTGAAGAGGGAGAATAAAATAAACATCTGATGGTCTTGAAGGAAGAAGCCCAAGCTATGCACTGAAGGCATCAGCAAAAAGTAAGTTCCAGGGATTGAAGGCACACTATTAGCAGTGCTTTAGCAAGCTGCGCAAACACTGGGACCACTCAGTCAACTATGCTAAGAACGTCGATGACAGCCACCTGTTTGTAGAGAGCCATGTTTGCATCCATTCTAAAGACAGGGGACTGAACATTGTGGAAATTATCAAACAATATCATCAATATCACATGCAAGTACATTTTTGCTGAAGATAATTCAGCAAAGGTTGGATATAAACAAGAAGGTGCCAGAAACGCAGGCCACATTCACAAGAGGCTGTGACAGAAGAAACTGTGAACAACCTTGAGAAGAAGGGGAACTCCAGAACACTTCACTGAGCTCATGCAGAACCTGTGATGAACCCAGAGACGGCTCTTCAAACCTAACAAGGGACTACTGCATGGTTCAAAATCAGTAGATATATATCCTTCCACCATACTTATTCAATTTGTATGCTAAGAAAATTATTCAAGAACCTGGACTAGATAAAGAAAAATATGACCTCAGAATCATAGTAAGGAGATTTTCCGATCACACAACCTGGTTTGTTGAAAGCAAGGAGGACTGGAAGTTCTTACTGATGGAAATCAAGGACTGCAGCCTTCAGTTTAGACTGCAACTTAATGTAAACAAAATCAAAATCCTCAGACCTTGAGCATTAGACAATGTCATGATAAACGGGGGAAAAATTAAAGTTGTGAAGGACTTCATTTTGCTTGAATCCACAGCCAAAGCTCATGGAAATGGCAGAGAAGGAATCGAATGATGTTCTGCATTGGGAAAACTGCTGCACTAGACTTCTTTAACATGGTGAGAGCAAGAATGTCTTTTTGTGGACTGGGATACATTTGACCCAAGTCATGGTATTTTCAATCACCTCATTGGCATGTGGGGGTTGGGTAATGAGTAAGGAACAATGCAGACGAACTTATGTATCTTAATTGTGTTGTTGAAGAATATTGACAGTCTCATGGACTGCCAGGAGAACCATCACATCTCATGGACTTTGGATATGTTTCCAGGAGAGACCAGTTCCTGGAAAAGAACATCATGCTTTATAAAATGGATGGTCCATGGAAATGAGACAAATCCTCAATGAGATAGGTTGACTCAGTTTCCCCAACAATGGACTCAAATGTAACAATGCTTGTGAGGAAGATGGAGTATCTGGCAGTATTTTCTTATGTTGTTCACAGGGTCACTATAAAGTGGAGTCACTTTTATGAAACCTAACACCGATGACTCAAGAGTAGTCTCATTTTTTTTTACTTTATCATCATTTTAAAACTTCACACAATGATAAGTATTTATTTATCTTTGTAAGAGAGATGGTAGGTAAGAGCAAAAATTCCAGGGTAAGCTAGGAGAAGGGAGAGCCATTGGTTAGGAATTTTTTCCTATTCTCTCTGGTCCCCAAACTACAAAGCCATCATTATTGTCATTGTTATCAGGAGCCATAAAGCAATTTCTTTCCTTGTGCACCCCAATAGGAAAGAGTAGAACTGCCTAGAAGAGTTTTCAAAATTGTAATATTTATGGCAGCAGGTCTTTGTCTTCTTGAACTGCTTAATGGATTACAATCTACATGCAATGGTTCTCAACCTGTGGATTGCGACCCCTTTGGGGGTTGGATGATCCTTTCACAGGGGTTGCCCAATTCATAACAGTAGCAAAATTACAGTTATGAAGTAGCAATGAAAATAATTTTATGGTTGCGGGGGTCACCACAACACGAGGAACTGTATTTAAGGCTCATGGCATTAGGAAGGTTGAGAACCACTGATGTACAGCCTTCGTGTTAGCAGAGAGCACTTAACCCAAACCCCAAATTGCCATCAAATTGAATCTAACTCATAGCAACTCTCTATGTAGGGTCTCCATGGTGTTGTAAATCTTTATGGGAGCAGACAGTCTTATCGTTCTTTTGCTGAAAGGCTGGTGGTTTTGAAGCACCGACCTTACAGTTAGTAGTTCAAGGTGCACCACTGGGGCGCCTATAAACTCCACCACAAGGTATAAAGTTATTGGCATAATTCTATGCACTATATTGTAAGTATAGAAGCACAGTTTGCCTGGAAGAAGTTAAACCTTCTGGGCCATGGTAACATTTTCAGAATGTACCCTTCAGCCTACGTTTGTATCCTCAATGGATGTCTGCGGGAGCGGCTGTTCTGCATCAGCATAGCTGGGCAAAAACCTGTGGCAATCAGGTCGGAGTGGCTTGAAAGCCTAGGACATGTGTGCATTTGGATCGACCGCTTAGTTTGTTTTTAACTTCTGCTTTACCATAAAATAGGAGCAAAAACATGGGCACCCTAGGGGTTTTGTAAGGTCAATCTAGGAAATATTACATCTTAAGTAGCTAGCGAGTGCCTGGTGCATCTCTTATAAATGGTGGGGATCATTGTGAATCCTGTATTATTCTACTTTTTTAATTAATGAAACTAGTTTCATGTGTCCTCCTGGGATGTTCTTCTAGGCCTCTAAGATTGGGGCAGATCTTTAGGGTTTCCTACTAAAATAAGATGAACCAGACCATATTGTGTGGTTGTGTTGTTAGTCAAGTTGGAGGCAACCAGTTAGTTCCAACCCATAGCAACTGTTTGTACTACAGACCGAAAAATGCACAGTCCCGTGCCACCCTCACGATTGTCCCTGTGCCCGACCCCATTGATGCAGCCACTGTGTCAATCATCTTGTCCAAGGCCTTCCTCTTTTTCATCACCCCTCCACTTTATCAAACATGATGTCCTCAGGGACTAGTCTCTCAGACAATAGGCCCCAAATATATAAGACATGTCTTGCAATTCTTGCCTCTAAGGATCACTCTGGGCTTACTTCTTCCAAAAAAGATGGGTTTGTTCTTTTAGTAATCCCTGGTGCTTTCAATATTCTTCTCCAGTGCCATAATTCAAATGAATCTATTCTTCTGTGGTCTTCTTTATTCAATGTCCAACTTTCACATGCATATGATGCAATGGAGAATGCCACGGTTTGGGTCAGGTGCACCTTAGTCCTCAGAGAAATATCTTTGCTCTTCAATTCTCTAAAGAGATGTTGTGTAGCTGATTTATCTAGCACACTATGTCTTTTGATTTCTTAACTGCCACTTCCATGAGCACTGATTGTGGATACAAGACAAAATCCTTAACAACGTCAACCATTTTTCCATTTATCATGATGTTATGTGTTGGTCCAGTTTTGAGGATTTTGATCTTCCTCACATTGAGTTGTAATCCACACCACAATCTTTCATCTTCATCTGAAACAAGTCCTCCTCACTCACTTCTAGTAAGCAAGAAGATAGCGTCACCTGCATGTTGCAGGTGTGAATAAGCCTTCCTCCAATTCTGAGACTGCACTCTCCTGCAGCTAATCCAGCCTCTCTGGTGATTTGCAAAGCACACAAATTGAGCAGGTATGGTGAGCGGATACAACCCTGATGCACGCCTTTCCTTATTTTAAGCATGCAATACTCCCTTATTCTGTTTGCACAACTGCCTCTTGATTCAGGTACAAGTTCTGACTGAGCACAATGAAGTGTTCAGAATTCCCATTCTTATCAAGGCTATCTGCAGTTTATTATGGTCCACACAGTCAAATGCCTTTGCATGGTTAATGAAACACAAGTAATCATCTTTCTAATATTCTCTGCTTTGAGCCAAGATCTATCTGTCATCCACAATGATATCCTTTGTTCCATGTCCTACTGGAACTCCTGGCAGTTCCCTGTCAGGGTGCTGCTGGAATGATTTGTGACACCAATGAGATCATTCTATAGTTTAAGCATTCTGTTTGGTCACCTTTCTTTGGAATAGGCACAAATAGGATCTCTTCCAGTCAGTTGCCCAGGTAGCTGTCTTCCAAATTTCCTCTTTCTGTCATACTGTGATCATTTCATCAGGTAGGTCCTAGCTGTAGGAACAAGAAATTAATTGTCCTATAGGATTGCTATCTGAGTCACAATGGACTCTGTGACAGTGGTATTGTTTGTTCATTTTTAGGACACAATTCCACATGTTATGAGGCATTTCTACAACATTTACTAAGAGAAATTCATTTAAAACTGAACTTTTCACCTTACAGAACGATTTCTTCCTAGTCTCGTTTTTGGTGGTCATATTTTGCCTGTGCCTGCACTAAAGCAAGCAATATGGTTCTATTAGCATTTATAGAAATCCATTCCCACGCTTACATTCATTATAGTATTTAAAAATGGAGAACACTTTTCCAGGCATACCTAATATCTCCTCAATTTATTGTTAATCTCAGAACTTGAGGAGAAATAGTTCATCTTCATAAAACTATAAGTTGAAGAAAGTCCGTATTTCCACCCTAATCCTTGGCAAAGTCAGGCCAAACCTGGGTCAACAAAATCTATAAATTTGAGGTCTGAGGGTTTGCCTTCGATTCTCTTCAGGCACAGGACAAGGCGGGAGGTCAGAGCTCAGAATCCTGAGTCCAGATAACAAGGGCGGCACGGGAGCAGGAGAAGAAAAGACATGAATTCATTATAGAATTACAGCCAGAGCAAGCACTTACCACATGAATTGGGAAGGAAATTTCTTATAAGGCCTTAAGAACATGGAGTGAAAGGAGCAGTTAATCTGAAATACAAAATTGTAAGGCATGGCAGGTGCAGGATTCTAGTCTTCCAGATAAGATTCCTTCTGGAGCTCCAAAGCATCTAAAGGAAGCTAGACAATTGGCTGCTGGGCTAGTATGTAAACAAGGTGCCAGCTGACAGTGAAGATGTTTATTACAAACGTTAATGTAATGTCAGGGTGGAAGATCAATGTTTAACCCTATTTTATCTCAATCTCTAGGTCTGACTTGGAATACAAAACCGAAAATTGGCAAATTATAAAACGGAAACCATGGAAGGAGTTTTTTACAAGCAAACTGACAAATCATGAACACTGGTATTTGTATCGCTAGAAAGAAGACAGAAACTACTTGTATTTCCTGTAAATGAGTTTCCATTGTAAACTTATTATTTTTAATTGAGTTATGCATTTAATTTTTTATTTACCCCAATAACCTGGTAAAGTCACAGAATGTTTAGAGATTAGCAATGTCATCTTTTCATTTTTTTCATGTTCAAACCCTATAAAATGGAGCTGTTATACGACCTTCCAGAAGTTAACTAGGGAGAAGTATAGTCAGTCAAACACAACTCCCACTTTACAGAACAGGGTAAGAGAGACGTGAATTGTTTGGTGAGCTAGTTACCCAAACCATAAATCAATTCTGATGTTACTACATGGGAGTCTTTGGTTGATATACTAGGCATTCTTACTGTAAAAACAAACAAACAAATAAATAATATTAGAATTCTGTGACATTGAATTGTTTCCATCAGGTTAATTCTAACCCAGAATAATATTGTGTGACAGACTCATACTCCTTCAGGTTTCTGAGACTGTAAACCTTCACTGGAACAGACAGCCTCACTTTTCTTCCAAAGCATGGCTGGTGGGCTTGCACCCACTGACCGTGTGAACAGCAGCCCAGCACATCAGAATTCTTTGATATAAGCACTCTATCAGTTTCAATTAACTAATCACCCTCCGGTTGCAGAAAAACAAAGATCATTGTCCATGACACAGAAAGAAAATACATACTTGATTGATTGAGTCAAATGAGTTAGAACAACTTTTGGATGTCCCCATCTACCTCTAGCTTTCATTTAATTTGTCTTTTGGGTGCTACCTAGTGGGTGATTGGAATTTTCCCCTCACAATGGTTATTAAATCAAGTGAAAATTAGAGCCTGTATTTAAGAAATTCCCACTGGAAAAGAAGCTAACAAATGATGTTTCCCATTGTATTATGCTGCAGAAAGAAAAACACTCAGAAAAATACCATGTACTTCCTGGGAGTGAGGAAGCCTGTGCATGACCCAGGGGAGACAAAGTGAGGCCTGGGTGTTTACACAGCAGCAGCAAGTGGATGATCTCACAAGGCTCTCGCTGCAATGCTGGCTCCATGGTGTACACTCCGGCAGAGCCAACATGCCCCACCCTCCCCAGCCCCGCCGTGCAGCTGTCCATCGACGATGACCACTTTGAAAGGAGTTGGCCAGTTAATTACATTGTCAGCAATACATATTGCAATGGACCGTGGGGCAACCCCGTCCCAGGATGCATCCAGGCAGCCATCGGATGCCTTCTCCATCCACTTGGTGCTCGTTGCTGGAGGAGCTGGCTTGGACAGGTGATTTCACAGTGACGCAGCCAACACGAGCTCTCTCCTCAGCCAGCTTCTCTCCATCGTGCTTTACTCCACACCAGGGAATCAACTTTAGGCCTACACCGAGGACCCATCAACAGCCTTGACACTCATGATAAATACGCAGATTACTCATTCAATTGTGTGTTTATTCACTTGCTAATATTTGAGGGACGGACTTCTCTTGCCAACCATATTCTAGGATTCAAATACGTGAGTAGGATGGTGGCCATCTACCCAGTTAGAATGATTCTATGTACACAGCAACACTGGTGATTTTCTTTGTATTTCTGGGGCCAATGCGCTGGACAGGTTTGCGTCAGACAAATTCATTATTACGATGCAAGTGGACAATTGAAAGTGATGAGTTGCCTGACTTTTTTCTTTAAAAACAAAACAAAACAAAAATGGTTTTGACACCCCTTTAAATATTTTAATAAGTTTGAAGATGATTATTCTTAAAAGAAATAGAAAGGCAGAACAGAAAAAGTCTTAACAACCCCTTCTCTAGTAAAATTTATGTTATTGATTAGCTTGTGATGTAATATTCCTTTAGATGGAGATGGTGAATTGCCGGCTTGATAACCACATCTTAATTTCAACTAGTTTTCATCCAAGTCCAGAGGGATGTCTCTAAAGTTCTGCTCCTGAAGTATCAGAGAATATGTTCGATTCAGTGGAAGTTTTTCTCGCTAATTCCCAGAGGGAAGGATTGAGGACTAAAACAGCTGACGAGCTGTGAACAAATATGCTCAATTAATCAAAGATGCAAAAGGTGATTTTGTGCCCTCACACCCTAAACCAACCACTGATTGAAACGCTGAAGATTCCCACTTCAACATCTACTAGGACTTCCCTTTTGTTCCTTCTTCCCCTTTTAGTGCCTTTCTTTTTCTAATGCTCTAATTTTCATCTTCTCTTCAAAAACTAGTTCTAGGATTTTCATGTGTAATTTCTGTCCAGGTTCATGAAGTGCACATAAGCATTTTAAATGAATGATATGTTCCAAACTTAACAAAAGACAGATGTTCTACACTTTCCGCTTCCTACAGGCTCTTTTCAGTATTGGACAATGCTTCACAGCTATGCATAGGGTTTTCAGTGGCTCCTTCATCATACGTGGGGAGCCGAGTTTCTCTGTTGGACACAGAATAAAGAAGACTCAAGAAGAATTGATGCATTTGAATTGTGGTGCTGGAGCAGGATCCTGAAAGCACCATGGACATGAAGCACCATGGATGGTTAAAAGGACAAACTGATCTGTGCTCCTTAGAGTCGATGATAGCAAGACTGTCTTACAGATTGTGGACATGTTGTCGGCAGTGAGAAGGATGAGGATCTTTCATGAGATGGACGGACTCGGTGACTGCGTCAATAGGCTCAGGCTTAGGAACAATTGTGAGGGTGGCCCAGCATCATGCAATGTTTCGCTCTGTTGTGCAAGGAGTCACTATGGGTCGGAGGCAACTCACTGGCACCTAAAACAACAACAGATGCTATTGTTAATTCAGTGACTTTTACTAAAATAGCCAAGAAAAAAGGGGGTGATTCTTGACAGCTCCTAGAAGCTGAAAGAGCAAGGAGGAAATTCCTCCTTGAACAATTCACTCAATTCTGACTTTTAACATTTGAACCATGAAAACTTTAACTTCTCTCTTTTATTTGCACCCATTTGTGGGTTATTCTTGCTTTGGCTTGTTTTACTACAGTAGCACCAGTTTATTGAGACATCCAACTTACTCAATCTGTTCAGTTGTTTCTTCAATAGATTTTATGATGAATTTGTGCATATGAAAAAGTAACGTCAGAGGGGGCATCCAAAAAAACTCGAAATTCGCTGGTTGGAGCTGAGCTTTCACAGTACGCATTTCTCCCACTAGGCGAGCATGGAGCAACTCACTCTGAGTCAGTGCACCCAGTGGCGTTGTCTGGGAAGGTTCTTTCTGGTTCCAGTGAATTGTTTTTGTAAAAGCAGTTTCACTAGAGCCTAATTTTTTTGTGATGGCCAATTTAAGAGAACAACATGCAGCTGTGGAATTTTGTTTCTTGCTCAGGAAAATGCTGCAGAAACTGTTGTGATGTTGAATACAGCTTACAAGGAAAGAGCTATGGTAAAAATTCAACTGTGTGAGTAGTTTTTCTCATTTCAAAAAAGGTGAAATGTCAATTGATAACAAACATTCTGGACATTCATCAATTTCCGAAGTAGACAAAATGTTGACTTGTAATGCATTTGGAGTTTGTTCCACCAGTCAGACTGTTAATCAAGCTTTCTGTTTAGAGCAGCGGTTTTCACCCTGTGGGTAGTGAGCCCTTTGGGGGTCCAATGACTCTTTCACAGGGGTCGCCTAAGACCATCAGAAAACACAAATATTTCACAATATATAATTACATATTTTTTGTGATTAATCACTGTGCTTTAATTATGTCAATTTGTAACAATGAAAATACATCCTGTGTCCCCCGGATCCTGGATGCTTCCTCCCCCCAACTACCATGATCCGAATTCTACCTTGCAGGGCTGGATAGGACAGAGGCTGTACACTGGTGCATATGAGGGTTGGAGGTACAGGGAATCCAGGGTGGATGATACCTTCAGGACCAAGGGTGTGAGGGACGATGCTGGGAGAGTGGAGGGTGAGTGGGTTGGAAAGGGGGAACTGATTACAAGGATCCACATGTGACCTCTTCCCTGGGAGAGGGACAGCAGAGAAGGGGGGAAGGGAGACTCCGGATAGGGCAAGATATGACAAAACAACGATGTATAAATTACCAAGGGCATATGAGGGAGGGGGGAATGGGGAGGGAGGAGGGGAAAAAAAAGAGGATCTGATGCAAGGGGCTTAAGTGGAGAGCAAATGCCTTGAGAATGATTGGGGCAGGGAATGTATGGATGTGCTTTATACAATTGATGTATGTATATGTATGGATTGTGGTAAGAGTTGTATGAGTCCCTAATAAAATGTAAAAGAAGAAAAGAGAAAAAAATGATTAGGGCAAAGACTGTACAGATGTGCTTTATACAATTGATGTATGTATATATATGAACTGTGAAAAGAATTGTATGAGCCCCAATAAATTGTTAAAATTAAAAAAAAAAAAGAAAATAAAATAAATACATTCTCGGAAAAAAAAAAAAAACAAAAACAAAAAAAAAAAAGAAAATACATCCTGTGTATCAGATATTTACATTGCGATTCATAACAGTATTAAAATTACTGCTATTTAGTAGCAAGAAAAATAATTTTATGGTTGGGAGTCACCACAACAAGAGGAACTTTATTAAAGGGGAGTGGCACTAGAAAGGTTGAGAATCAGTCATTTAGAGGCTCTGAAAGATAGCCTAACAGTATACCATGACAACGCACCCGATCATGCAGCCATCTCAGTGTGCCAGTTTTTGACCAAAAAAGGCATGGCTTTCTTGCCCACACACCTTCCTCGCCTGACCTCACTTCCTGTGACTTCTTTTTGTGTCTGCGAATGCTGAGGGACATGAAAGAACAGCGATTTGAAGTAGAAGAGGTGAGGGCAAAACAATGGAGGTTATCCAAATGAGTTTGAAAATGTTTCCAAGAATGGAGTCACAGATTGGACAATATATTAAATGTAATGGACAATGTATTAAATGTACTTTGAAGGTGATAAGGTTGTTTTATATAAAAATTTAAATATATAATTTTGACAAAAAAACTGTCTTGGGGGGGGACCTCATCATATTACCTCTTATAAGTGAAAAACAAAAACTGGTGCTTGATACTTTTAAAATATAGATTTGTGTAGAAAATGAGAGTTGGCGATGGTATAGTAACGATCTTACTCCTTCAATATTCTCTTATGGAAAGAAACAAAATGAAAATTTTCCTTCTTCCTTTATTTTCTTCCTCCCTTCCTTTACCTCTGTATCCCTCTTGGTCTTTTCCCAACCCCCTTTCCTCTCTCTCTGTCTCTTTCCCTAGCCTCCCCTCTCTCTTTTTCATTAAAAAAATATATCTTTAAGTATTTATCATAGGCAAAGACGAGTCTATGCTGGTGTTGGACACAACACCAAAACTCACAGTAGAGTTGAGACTATTGATGCATCAAAAAGCAATTTCAATTTCATCCTTAAATTCACTAAAAATCAATGATAATTCTTCTAAATACTGCAAGACATGGACAAAACTAGGGAACTTTAGGCTTAGGTTCAATCTTACAAACATAAATATTTTATTAATATCACCATTGTTATAAACAAAAACACACAGGAAGAAATGTGGTTTATGCACCAAAAGATAAGACTGATGACCATGAGGAGACCAGGGATAGGGGTGGGAAAAGAGAGGGAAGGAGTGGGAAGAGGGGGAGAGTGTTAAAAAAAAGGAGGTTTTAACAATAAAATAAGAACTTCTCTGTGTAAAACAGGATAAAAATCCCTCCAGATTCCTCAGCCTCCGAGATAAATATAAGTCTTAGTGACTAAAAAAAGGAGGAAAAGTAAAACTTAAGTAGACTTGGAGTTTTCAGTGATATACAGGTTAACTTCAAAAATTCACTAAATTCGATTTTTATGAAAAGATACAAGAAATATCTAATTACAGGGGGTGCTGTAGCAAAATGTACTGAAGAAATTAGATGATTCCCAGCTGTCAGATAAAATATCTCTTAGTTCTTAAAGGCTTGTTTCCAAAGAAGCAGCTGTCTAAGAGTGATGTCAACTAAGTCCACATGGAAGAAGTACGCCAACATCAGTGACCAAAATGATAAATCATATATTCCGAAGCCAAAGGAAGGAACAGTATCAGAAACTACATTGTGAGGTTCTGGTTTGCAGAAGGTGCTGGATGACAGTGGAACCCAACGTACATTTGTGACATTTATACAGGAAAGAAGCCTCCAGGGATTTTCTTCTGTACATAATGGAGGAATGGGAAGAAACTGGTTCCCAAACAGAGTGCATGACGATGGAAGATCAAAATGATAAACCGGACCTGGGAGAGTTGAAGGCTTGTCAGGTGATTCCCCTCAACTTCGCCCCACCCAGCCCACCCCTCCAGGCCACCATTACACATTGGGTCTGATCTGCTTTTCAACTTTCTTTGTTGTTATTTTTTTCATTTGGGGGTTTATCTCTGATGTATTTTGTCATTGTTAGTAGCCCTCTTGAGTTTTTGTTATATGGATTTTTTTTTGGTATATGTAACTCAGGAAAACTATAGAAAAAGCAAGTAAAAGGTTCTTGGGTTTACAGTGTGGGAGGATGGGGCAAAGGGATGCTGATGTCAAGAAGTTCAAGAAGGAAGAGAAGGTTTTGAAACTGATTTGGGTAACGACTGTACAATTCTGCTTGATGTGATTGAACTATGGAACAATATATTTGTATTATCTCCCAATAAATTAATTTTGGAATAAAAGAAGTATTTAACCCAAAATTCAGAAGTCTAAGAAAAGTTTTTCAGGAAAAGTGTCCTCTAAATGGAGACGTGAAGATTGGTTAGCTTGGTAAATAGGAATATAAAGAGTATCGTCAGCACTGGAATTACCAGGAACCAGTCTACAAACTCATGAAGGAGTCCAAGAATTTCAAGATCACTTTCCTTGCCACCTTCCCCTCGACGTGATTCTGAAAAGCACTGCGCTGCCTCTCCATATGTGAGACATCGTTAATTACCATGACCTGTCTAGCCTTACTGTTATATGTGATGCTTTATAATTCTGGACTCTTTGCTATTCATCAGAAGGTGCTTCAAGCTTTCTTTGTTCTCAGCAACAATGTTAAGTCATCTTCATTTCAAAGATTGTTGGGGTCTGCCTCTAATTCTGCTACTGTGTCTTTCTTCCTATAGTTCGCCTTTTCAAATTATGTACTCAGCAATAATGCTAAGCAAGCATGCTGAAGAGACATAATCCTGGTACACACTTTTCCACATTTCAACCCCCACCCTCTGTATCCCCTTTATTCTGTCCAAACAAATGCCTCTTTTTCTACATATATGTTCTGTATGAGTAAAATTAATTGTTCTAGAATTTTTATTCTTTGCAATGTTGTCCATAATTTGTAATTATCTAAATAGTAAAATGCCTTTGCATAGTCAATAAACCACCAGTAAACAGCTTTCCAATATTCTCTGCTGGCAGGCA
The DNA here is from genome assembly GCF_050624435.1 of Tenrec ecaudatus. NCBI lineage: Eukaryota > Metazoa > Chordata > Mammalia > Afrosoricida > Tenrecidae > Tenrec > Tenrec ecaudatus. Next base: position 116,834,697 of record NC_134532.1, read on the forward strand.
AAATCCACCTACCATCAGCAATGATAGCCCCACTTGTCTGTCAGTCTGTTGTACTGTGGTGGCGTGTGTGTTGCTGTGCTTCTGGAAGCCATGTGACTGGGATTTCAAATGCCAGCAGGGTCACCCAATGTGAACAGATTTCAGCAGAACCGTCAATGAAGCAGGACTCAGCTCCCCAATCCAGAGGAAAAATTCCACTGCAAATCTTGTTCATAGCTTCAAAGTATTGTTAGATATTGAAAGCCTAAACAAAGGGAGTAGAACATTTTTGGAGACACCATCAGAGAATGGGCACCTCAGGCCCAATAGCACTCAAAATGTGTCTTAAGAGCTGATTTAATAGCGAAGAGTCCGCTCTGATGATGTATTGGTAAAAGCCTATGTGATTGGAGCCTTCAGGAATCTTCATAGAAAGAATACAGTCTCTGTAGCAAAAAAGAACTAGGCAACGTTCCACCATTTCAGCAGGTAGCATATGAGCAAGACTAATGGTGCCTCAAGAATGTGATGGAGGGACACCGAGGGGAGTGGTGCATGAGAAGGGAACGGCGCTCGCAGAGCAACACAAGGAATGCAGAGCAGGAAGCCTTTTGGCCTTGTTTTAATGGAGTCATTATAAAAAGAGACTCCCCAAGAGCCCAATAAGAGAAATAGTGAGGACTTAAACTGGGAAAGAGTGGAAAAGGAAGAGAAAAGTATCTTACAATGCTGATTCAAAAGTACTCTGCAAGGGGCTGAATTGGCCTGTGGCATGCACGATGCAAGGGAAGCAAAAGAGTCAGCAGCACCGAGGCCTCAGATGCAGGGAATGGTGGCAGCTTTGACAGAGCAGTGGAGTGGAGATGATTATGCTTGTGTAGAAAGCGACTTTGGTGTCAATAGAATGGTTGAGTTGTGGTCTTTAACAGATAGTCACAAATATGGAGGAAACTTAGGAGAGAAGTGAAATCTGGAGATACTAACCCAAGTATCAGCCCCATAGAGATGGAATGATTAGGGCGTAGGGATGCCGGAGGAATGAGTGTCAAGAGAGTAAAAACAGATTTACATCAAAAATGAAGAATAAAATGCAATCTGGGTTAAATAATTCAACAAAGGAAGAAGGAGGGAAGTATAAGCAGCTCCAGGAGACGTCATCGTTGTCATCGTTGCTGTGGTTATTGTGCCATCAAGTTGGTCCTGACACATACAGACGCTGTGTACAACAGAATGCAACACAGCCCAGTCCTGTGCCATCCTCAGACTTGTTTTGTTTAAGATCATTTTTCCAGCACTTGTGTCAATCCAGGGTCTTCCTCTTTTTTGCTCTTCTCTATGTTACCAAGCATCATGTTGTTCCTTCACCAGAGACTGGTCTCTCCTGACAACATGTCCAAAGTATGCAAGACAAAGTCACTCCGTGCTTGCTTGTTAGGAGCATTCTCTCTGTACTTCCTCCAAGAAAGATCTGTTTGCTCTTTTGGCAGTTCCTTCAGTAATCTTTACCAACACCATAGTTCAAATGCATCCATTTTTCTTCAGTCGTTCTTATTCAATGTCCAACGTTCACATAAGCATGGATTGTGGAGCCAAGCAAGCTGAAATCTTTGACAACTTCAATCTTTTCACAATTTATCAAGATGTTACCTATTTGTCCAGTTGTGAGAATTTGGGTCTTCTTTGCCAGGAGAGGTAATGTCATGCATACAAAAGAAGGACATTTCAAGCAGGAGAGTTAACCAAACAGCATGTGCTATACTAAGAAAAATATACAAAAGAAAGAACTTCCTAAGAAAATCATTTTATGGGGGAAGGGATGGTCATATTTTGTTATTTCTAGGATAAATTGAACCTTAATTGACAGTGGAAACCATGGTCTTGATGCCAAACAGAAACAGAAAGAGTCTTGTTTAGACAAGGATCAGATAAAGCGAGGTCAAGCTGGTGATGAAAGAAGTGAGCTAAATAGAGCAGAATATTTAGGCTACAGGTAGGGACAAAAGACCCATGTGAATGAGTCCTTCCTGTGTTTTTGTGAGAGTAAATAGACAGCACTAGGAGTCCAGGTTGTACTATAGTTAAGCAGTCAACTGCAACAGAAAGGTTCGTGGTTGGAACCCACGTGCTGCTCTGCAGAAGAAACTTAGTGATCCATTCCCACAACTCTGTCGTCCTGAGAAACCTATGAAGTGATTCTACTCTGTCATATAATAGGGACTCTATGAGCCAAGTTCAAGTAAAAGGCACCCAACAGCAACAATGGTCTCAGAGGAACTTGTTTATTGAGATTCACTACTGTTGAAAAAAAAAAAGCCAAATTAGGTATTTATTTCCTTTTATTGTTGGTAGTAGCAATGCCTATTTTTCTTTAGCAATATCCATTATTTTGAAAATCCCTCTTTGTCTTTATTTATTTTATCCTTCAACACTTATCTTCTGCCAAGAGACTGTTTTCTGATGTACTAGAATCTTCACAACTTTGTTCATCATTTTCTCTTCTGATTTAATTCACTAAGACCTAAGGCGACTTCCCATTGTCTAAGCTACTTGTGGCTTTTGTGAAGTCTACAACTGGGAGGGTTTCACTTTCATTGAGTGGTGAGGGCTCAGGACCCACGCCAGGAACACTGGGCAGGGGTGGCAGAATTCCTGGAAGTCACCTCGGGACTATGGACTAGAGAACAGGCCTCAGGAACAGGAGCACATATATCTCATCGTAAGGGCATTTTTGCAAAGTTAATGATAATTAGTTGCTCAATATATGTGCTTCCCTATAATTTATACCAGTGGGGATTTTATTGGCTTGGGAAAAACCTTTCCTCTACTCCTAAGGGATCTATAAAGATATCTAAAACATCTGTAAGAATTATTTAATATTATCAATCTATGAAAGCTGATTCTTTCATGCAAATATTGTTTTATAAAACCTAGAAAGTATAAAATCAGATGCTGTGCTTGTCTCCATTAGACAAGTCAGGTAGGGAGTACATAGGATCTTATCTGAGCGAGATTGGAGACAAGTTTGAGCACTGATTTATAAAGGAGATGAAATAGGACACGAGTTCAACAGAAATAGAGGGCTTATGTCATTTTCTTTTGTGCAGTATTCTTTGCATGTGAGTCACTAGTAGACACTTAATTGCCTGCTATTTGTGAGAATTAGGCAGTCATTCTGTGTTTCTCAGTAATTGTTTCTCTCAATTCCTGGTTGAACCATTCTACCCTAATGCATGTCCCTTTTCCAAAACCAGAGCTTCCCTAGGACAATGTATTCCTTAGGTCCTAGTCCAAAGCTCCATCCAAGTGTCTAGTCTTCCTGTCACAGATGACTGGATATTGTGCATTTCTTTATGATTATATCACTTTTGTGTTCCTGGAAGCCGCCTGATCGGTGCTGTTGTGGTGTTGCCTGTTCTGAAACCTCAATGCTGACCATTCTGACAGTGTAGACTTTCCCGTTTCTTGTAGGTGATGGCAAATTTAGGGTGGAAAGGGCAGGGTCCATGGTTCACACAATTTGTTGTTGCATGTTTAGTAAATAGTAGAATGAATATATAAGTAAGTAAATTTCAGAATTATAAGTGACTCAAAAAGGATCGATTAATAAATGGGGAATAAATGATAAATAAATGGGGATTCGAGTAGAGCGAAAATAACCCGAGCTTGCACATGTGCTGCTCTCTGTGGCCATTCACTGATTGATAAAAATAGAAGCCAAATGAGAACCGTAGTGTCTGTGGTGATTCTGTTCTGATTCCTTCCTCCATCCAGACCTAAGCTCAGGCATAAAAGCACCTATTTTTCATAACCCAAGAGCAATTGTGTATATGGGAGGAAAAGGAAGACAAGGCAATCCTGTTACCTGGATAAATCCATGGCACTAGAGAAGAACATGATTCCTTTCTGTTAACACCCAACTGGACTCGATGCTTTCGTTTCAAGGGAGGGTCTTCCTCTTTCCCTTACAGAATGTTCCTCTTTACTGAAGAAACTACTTCTATCTTAACTAGAGGGTGGGGGGTGGTGTTCAGTTGTACGATGCATCCCTTCTATGTGAGAGATCCTGATGACTAGGCATTGAGCTATTAACCACTGGGTCTGTGGTTCAAACTCACCAGCCAGCCCTTAGAAAAAAGATGAGGCTGTCTACTCCCAACAAAGATTTGTAATGTTAGAAACACTGTAATTTACTATGAGTCTGAATAAATTCAGTGGTACGGGGGTTTGATATGCTGGGGATACAGGTTCGATTCTTAATAACCACAAACCATCTGTCAACAGAGGCTTGCCTACTTTCCTATTGCTATAATCCTGAGCAGGTTTTGGTAGAGCTTCCAGACTAAGTCAGAGTAGTAGGAAAGGCCTAGTGATCTACTTCCTAAAATCACCCAGTAAAAAACCCAGGCTCACACGATCCAGTCTGTAATCAATCAGGGAGATGGGTTAATAGTCATTTCTGTAGAGCATGAGATTGCAAAGAGATAGAACTGACTGCTTCTAAAAGCATCTGAAACTCATAATCTTATTCTAAAGTGAAAGGAGTAATACTATGTTAATAATACATTGTGATTTTGGATGGAGAGCACATCCTCAGATAAAGGACGATGTGTTAATAAGGTAAAATAACCCCTGAGGGCTGTAAAGTTCTAAGGGTTTACAGAAAGACCATGAAGATATCCCAAGTGAGAAGCTGTGTCCTGGGTCTTTGAGCATCCGACCGCAGTTCCTATTTACGCTTTTCTGAAAGCCAGCATTCTAAGTAAAAAGAAACCAGAAGGAGGCACAAGAGTTGAGAATTCAGGAAGCGTTCATCAAGAGAGAACGGGCTAGAAAATCAGCTACCAGAGGAACCCGATCAAAGGGAGAAGGCGAACCTAGAAAGGAAAACAAAGCTCCGAAAAGAGTGCCCAGGTAACCTGACGTTGTTAGTGTGGGGAAGCGAGACTGCGCAGCCGTGCTTCAGCCAGAAGCCGAAGGAGACTTACGTAGGAAAGCCCACTGTTTTACTAGGGAATAAAAGGAGGTCCGAGGCCTTGATTGATGAATAGAAAAAGGCTGCATCAGAAAACCCCACCAGGCTGGGAATCCAGACTTTCTGACTGCGATGGTTTTACAAGAATAAACACATCAGAGGCAGTTAGAATGAAGTGTACCTTTTTAAAACCTGTGCCACTTGGAGGGATCTGAGGCTCATTGGTGATTTTTCTTTCCCTGTACTGTAGTTTGTGTAGCAATATGCCTTCATGTTCTGGAACGCGATGGAGCAGATGGCAAAACTAGAAAAAAGAAAATGAGCGAAGAGTATGATCTTTAATGGAGAAATCTCCATGTCAGCGCTCAGAGCGGAGCAGGCATTCCGCACTAGAAGATCCAAGACTCCATCAGGAAAGGTTTAGGTCACCTTGTGCTTTTCGGAGGCTGCCCTTGCCCTTGCTAAGGGTAGGGTGTGCCCTGTTTAGCACATTACTTCAAAGCTGTTTTTTAAAGTCGTTTAAACAGGAAGGGAAAGCGAAAAAGAAGATTCATTGGAGTTTAAATTACGACTCTCATTACAATGTATGTGACCTTGAGGAATGCACCCACTGTCTCTAGGCCTCAATTAAAAAAGCATGAGAAAGAACTATCTCAATGTACTTAATTTAAAGGATGACTTCTGATGGAGCTGGTATTTAGTTGATACCCAGCACAGTAAGTTTCCTCCTCTTCCTTCCTTTCCACTTTTGATCTTTTAAAAATAACAATAGGACTTCTTACTTTCCCCTCAGGATTTTGTGAAAGGTGATTTATAAATTATTGCAAAGCAGTCGGAGAGGGTAAAGCACTTAATAACATTCCAAACCAGGCCAAGCACTGTACATTTGCTGAAAGTTGTAGTGAATTTCTTAGAGTTCTCAAATCCCTGTGAGGATGTGAAAAGACTGATACTTTTTTCTTTCATATGAACTTTAAGTTAGCATGTGCATAAATAATTAAAATGAGGCTATTTGACTTTTTCCAGACAGAGTTATAGAAACCCATAACTGCACCTATATACATTTTTTATACCTTTACCTGCACATCTCTTTCAACCTGTATTTTCCCATGTTTTCTCACAGGGGAAAACAAAAACAAAAACACAAAAAGCAAAACTGTCTGAGACAGTATATATATATATATATTCAGTCCATTTATTTCTGGCTGTATTTATTTATTAGAAAAATATTTGAAACAAGACAATACAAGAGGCCAGGTAAAAAATTGATCAAATAGTCGATATGCATATATGAATGCCAGTTTGGTCATTTTGGTCAGTTCTGAGCATAACGAAGACACATTGTAGTAAACAGACTTTTCTAGCAGTTATAGTAGCCTACATTTCCAGCAGTGTAATTAACATATCAGGAAATTCTTTTGGAAGTTCTTCTGGCCACAATACTTGGATTATGGTTGATCTAAGTGTGTGAGCTAAGACTGGAAATCTAGATGCCATCTCAGCAAACAATAGTAAGATTTTCTGAAGGAGTCAGTCAATTTTAATGGTGATCAGATTTCAAATATATGATGATTTGCACAATGATACAACAGAAAGTCTATGCACAATTGGTATCTGCCTCATCAAGCTTCTAAAAACTGCCGTCTAGAAAGTACGGTGTGTTAATATGTTGTTTGTTGACTGACATCACATCCAATCCCCTGTCGTGGTGATGCTGAGGAGTTAAAGGCTCCAGTGGAACAATGGGATCTGAGAGTTATACTCCACACAGTTTTCAGTGACTAGTTTTGGGAAGTAGATCAACTGGTCTTTGTTTTTGATCTTAGTCTGGAAGCCTTGCTTCAATTTGCTCGGCATCATAGCCAAAGGCCAGCAGTCCCTAACAGGTGGCTGTGTTTGTGATCCAGTTGAGGAGAATCATCCCCCTGGGAAATCTACTCACTGCCATCAATCAAGTCAATGGCAACCTACAGGGACACTATTTAGGATTTCTGAGTCTATAAATATCTTTTGGAATTTCCTAACTTGTGATTATCAAACTAATGCCTAAACCATAGAATCACAGGTTGGCTTAAATAGATCTATGGGAATATATTTAGAGGTTTAGAATTAAGGTAGCAGATGGACATTGGGCCTCCACTCAAGTACTCCCTCAATACAAGAACACTGGCACTCCATGATGCTCACCTTCCCGACATGATCACTGAAGAAAAATGGGTGCATAAACAAAAGTGATAAAGAAAGCTGATGGTGCCCAGCTATCAAAAGATATAGCATCTGGGGTCTTAAAGGCTTAAAGGTAAACAAGTGGTCCTCTAGCTCAGAAGCAACAAATCCCACATCGAAGAAGCATACCTGCCTGTGTGATCATGAGGTGCCGAAGAGATCACGTATCAGGCATCAAAGAACAAAAAGTCATATCATTGTGAATGAAGGGGGGTGTGGAGTGGGGACCCAAAGTCCACCTGTTGAAAACTGGACATCCCCTTACAGAAGGATTGAGGGAGAAGATGAGCCAGACAGAGTGCAGTGCATCAACAACGAAACATATAACTTTCCTCTAGTTCTTAAATGCTTCCTGGCCCCAATATCATGATCCCAATTCCAGCCATTTAAATCCAGATAACCCAGAGGATGTACACTGGTATAGATAGGAACTGGAAACACAAGGAATCCAGGACAGATGATCCCTTCAGGACCAGTGGTGAGAGGGGTGATACCAGGACAGTGGAGGGAAGGTAGGGTAGAAAGGGGGAACCAAGTACAAAGATCTACATATAATCCCCTCCCTGGGGGACAGACAAAGGAGAAGTGGGTGAAGGGAGACGTCGGAGGGTTTAAGGCATGACAAAATAATAATAATTTATAAATTATCAAGGGTTCATGAGGGAGGGGCCGTGGAGATGGAGAGGAAAAGTAAGGAGCTGATACCAAGGGCTCAAGTAGACAGCAAATGTTTTGAGAATGATGAGGGCAACAAAGTACAAATGTGTTTGACACAATGGATGAATGGATGGATTATGATAAGAGTTGTATGAGCCCCTAATAAAATGATTTAAAATAATTTTAAGTTAGATTTTCATCTTTCACTAGTGTTTTCCAATCACTCCAAAATATGGAGACAAATTCAAAGTGAAATAAGTTTTTTAAACAAATCTTAATCTTATCTAATTATGACTGTTTTGCCACACTAACCCTCTTATTTCATATAAAGGTCTTGATTCCCTAGAATCTTCTGAGTTTACATATTTTTAAAGCATATATCCTAGCCTTTTGGGCTGTGTCACATTCTTATACCTAGGATCCTCTCTTCCCTCCAAACCACAGCAGAATACAATCGCTTGTAGAATGGACAGCCCAGACAACCTCCTTGTACCTCCTTGTCACCCACTGGTTCTTCTCCAGAAGTCCTCCGGAATTATGAAAATATTTCTACTATGAAAGGTACTAGATTATTGAATGTCTATAAAACTGGTTGTTTAGGTAGTTTTACCTACTCAGTGGATCTAAATTCTTTGAGGCTGTCTACCCACAAAATTCTTATTTTAACAAACCTCAGAGCACAGAAGAGCGTCTGACAATTAGTTGGTGTTCATGATCGGCAGTAACAAGAGAACGGGAGGATTGGTTTAGAAGTGAGGCATTGTAGCTAAGAAAGGAAAAAAGAGAGAGTTCATGTCAGTTTAGTTCATATTTATACCAGTTGGGAAATTTACTTTCTATTTTAATCTCTTTTCTTTGGAACTTAAAGCTTAGAAGCCGACTCATTCTAGGTCATAGAATTGGTAAAGTGGCTGTGGAGTTCCTTGATGTTTTGTGGAAGATAATTATCAATCAGTGCATATGTACATATGGAAAAATAGATGCTCAAAATCATTTAAACGGAAAGTTTCCTCTTGTTTGAACATTTAAGCTACCATTTGTTTTTGTTTTTAAAGAAGATACCCCAGGTTAGTTATTGTCTAGAACTTTGGACTCCTCACCTTTCTGTTGCTGCTTACATTTTTATAATGCCACTATACCTTCTACATTAAAAGATAGGAATGTGAGGGAAAGTCATAACATAAGAAAAATTAAAATGTGTCAGTGAGTCCCTTTTCAAGAAGTTGTGTTGGAAAATACCTGGGGGGTTAAATTTATTGATTAAACTTAATGCCCATGATTACACAAATGCCTGTTTTTAAATAACATATACCTGTGACATTTTAAAAATGGAACTTTTGATTTTCCTATTGAATGCAGGGTATAATTAGATAGATAGATAGATAGATAGATAGATAGATAGATAGATAGATATAAATACCATTTCAAAAATATTTCAAATCCCTCTCCTGGATTGGTGGGATTCTTACCTCTATAAGAGTGATAGCCTTTAGATGCCCCTGTGGTTCTATCAAACTTCAGGCAGAGACAAGATATTGGCAGAGGAAGGGTGGGGCAGAATGGCAGGCTTCTAAGCTATCTAGTCTCACAATCTATAACATAGATATCCAGTTTATGGGTAGCATGGATCCTCCAAGTTCTCTGTTGCTTCTTTGCCATGCTTGGGAAAATAAATGTTTGGCAAAGACTAGCAAAGACCCCTTTTGGGTCTTTTTACTTCCCAGGGTTCAATCAGGAGGCTTCCAGCAGATGCTGACCACACCAGATCACTGGAGCTCTCTTGCCCCCTCCCCCTCTATCTGTAACTCCTATTTCTCATGTGGGTCATAGGTCTGGGAAATAAAAGCCAAGAAATGCTTCAACACAAGGCTTCTTCTGTTGCTGCCCACTCACCCTCTGATGTTCCGGATAGAGATTATTAATGTGTATCTCAATTGTTTGAATTGGTGGAAAGAAATAGAATAAAAAATGGATCTTAAAATAGTGTGCAGCCATAATAAATACGATTTCCTAAGCAAAATTATGAATTCATTCGTTCTTTGAATCACCTATCATCAATTGCAAGTTCAACTACAATCTGTACTTCCCAGAATTTTCAAGAATTTGGCTCTCCTGAAAAAAAAAAGGAAATAAAAAGCAAATTGAACCAATTTACTTATATTTATTTAAAATACAACCAATGATGTGGGATATTGTATAATTATTACATAAATGTAATGTGTTAATTGATGTTTTCAATAAGAGTTAATTGGAAAGTTCTTGCATGGCAAATTTTTATATACTTCCACTCCTTTGGAAAACATACTTCTTTCACTATCAAGCATGTTTTGGCCCAAAATTGTGATGCTTGTCTTTGAAAATAAGAATTTTATAGCTAATGATAAATATTTCATTAGAATTTTTCCTTCCTAGACAATGTTGAAACATTTAAGGAAGTTACTTAAAACACACACACTGCAGAAATGTTACACCCAAAACAAAAAATTCAATGAAAATATCATTCAAGATGGACTCAGAAAAGTGAATGTGATCTCATTATCTTCCAAGAAGCTAAGAATGAAGAAGGGTATGATTTTTTTTGTCATCCAGCTCTTTTATGGAGAAAAGAAAAAAATAAACTCATTTATTGACATTAACATTTCAAGATTTATTAAGGATTTATATGTAGTACATTTTCCATTTAAATGTCACAATTTTATAAACTGTGTTAGTCCGGTTGACAAGAGAAACATATTCATAGGCACTCATTTGTATATAAGGAAGAGCTTTATATACAAGAGCAGTTGAATATTAGAAAACATCCCAGCCCAGTGCAGATCAAATCCATAATTTCACTATTAGCTCATATATCTAATACCAATCTATAAAGCCCTCTTCAGACTCATGAAACACATGCAATGACACTGAATGCAGGAAGATCACGGGCCAGTGGGTGGAAGGTCTTGTGGATCCAGTGGCAGTGTGAGCATCTCAGTGCTGACTGGGGTCTTCACGTGGCTCCTCAGGATTCAGAGCTGTAGTGTAGTTCCATGTGTTTTGTCCACAGAAGTGTCTCACAGGGAGTCAGCCTGTGTCTCATGTTCAGTGATCTGTTTATCTCCATAGCACCTCCAAATCAAGCTGTGACCTGATTGACAGGCTAAACTCCACCCCTTCACTCTTAGTACTCAAATTGACAACAGATTTATATAACCACCACATAAGTTATACCTTATTTTAACCTCATCTATTGTCTAAGGAACCTGAAAACTAGTGACTAAATAAGAAGCTAAACTCCCAGAACTGGAAGAAACAATATAAGTCTCTGAATTCTAATACTGTGCTATTGCAACAAAGACCACAATTATTTTTCTTATTTCATATGTCCTTTAAATGCTGCTATATAATTGTTATAATATATGTAAGAGCCCCAATACAATGATTAATTAAAATACACATATAAATAAATGCTACCATATATAACAAAAATAATTGATTTGCACTATACCACTTAGATAACCTGACCTACAACACATATGTATATGTCTTTCTCTGATAAGACACACACCATCGATGACATTCTCATGTGTAATCAAAGTTTATGAATGATTACCAAATGGTAACCTCTGATATTACCCTTCCATGTTTTAATTAGTGGAAACATCAGAATGTAACAAAGGACTAGTGTTATTTGGAGGAGTTTTGAATCTTCCCTAATTTATTTCAGGAAATAAATGGAAGCATTCATGAATCTTAGTATATTTTGTATTATTAACTGTTATATGTCTCACACATCATAAGTGATTGCCAACTAGTTTAAAAGTGTATCTACTATGAGGTTGAAGTTCCTACTTCTAGGGAAATCATTGTACTCCTTTGCCTTTACACAAAGATAATTCTTTCTAGAGTTGTATTATAGTGGAACAATATAGATAACAAGCATTTCTCAAATCAACATATTTTACATTGACTTAATCTATCACATATTACAGCCATAATTAAAAGAAGTACATCATCCCCTAAGCAATAATTCTCCTTTCCAGACAATAATAAATATTGTCTCTATACTTTTGACTATTTCATATGAGAACATTTAATATTGTCATTTTGTGAGTAATATTATTTACTATAATGTTTTCAAAATTCATCTATGTTGTAGCATGAAAAAAGACTTCACTCATGTTTATGACTGAGTAATATCCCATCCACTGTACACTGTATGTGTGTGCATTTGTGTGTGTGTATACATGAAGGGGTACCCCCAAAATGGAATTGCATTGGGAGGAGCAAAGTTTTTGTAAGAGAGGAGAGCATGGTTGTGAAATTTTGTTTCCTGCTCCAGAAAAAAATGCTGCAGATATTGTTGTGATGTTGAACACAATTTACAAGGACAGAGCTATGGGAAAAATTCAAGTGTACAAGTGGTTTTCATGGGGAAAACTCAAACGTACAACTGATTTTCTCATTTCAAAAAAGGTGGAATTTTGATTGATGACAAACCTCATTCTGGATGTCTGTCAAATTCCCGAAGGGATGAAAATGTTGACTCAGTGCATTTGGAGTTTGTTCCACTGTTCACATTTTTAGTTAAGCTTCCTTTTTAGAGGTTCTATAAAGATTTTATAACAGTGCATGTCGAAAAAGGCCTGCCTGATATGTGGCAGGTGGACTGGTTTTGTCACCACAACAATATACTTGCTCACACAGCCATCTTGGTGAACCAGTTTTGGCAAAAAAAACAGCATGCCATTCTTGCCTGTCTCACCTGACCTCACTCCATGTGACTTCTTTCTATTTCTGTAAATGTAGAGGGCATGAAAGGACAGCGATTTGAAGACACAGAAGAGGTGAAGAAAAAGTGAGGGAGGTGCTGTCAGCCATCCAAACAGATGAGTTTGAAAAATGTGTCCATGCACAGAATTGCAGATTTGACAAATGTAGTAATTGTAATGGAGAATACTTTGAAGGTGATGGGTTGTTTTGTGAAAAATTTAAATAAATAGCTCTGAAAAAATAATTCCAGTTTTTTGGGTGGTACCCTCTTGTATGCACTCAAGCATGTGTGTTTGTATAGATAAATATAAAGGTAGATGATGGAGAGATGGATGGATGGATGGATGGATGGATGGATGGAGAGATATGGAGATAGAGATGTTACACATCTGCTTATCCATTCATCTATTAATGAACATTTATGTTGTTTTCACATTGGGTTTATTTTAAACAGTGACACAATGAACACTGGGGTAGAAGCTTCTGTTTGTTTTCCAACTTTCAATTATTTGGGTATAGAACTAACCTTGGAATTGCTTAGTTATACAATAACATTAATTTATAAATTTTCCAGGGTCTGTGAGGGAAGGAGATGGAGAGGAGCTGAAAAATGAGGAGCTGATACCAAGGGCTCAAGTAGAAAGAAACTGTTTTGCAAAGGATGATGGCAACATATGTACAAATATGCTTGACACAATAGATGTAAGAATTGTTTAAAAAGCTGTAAGAGCCACTAATAAAATGATTTAAAAGAAAAAGAAATTGAAGAGCCGTGCTTGTATAGTCCATAATAAAATAATAGACTACAAAAAACTACAAAGCAAAAACGTTGGGGGGAAATAATCAATTGTCAAAAGTTACAGAGGACAAGTGTGTGGCAGAACGAGAAAAGACAACTACTTTTCAAGAAGGTTTTCCATTGGTATTTCTAAACATGAGCTACTAAATATACAGTTTTTATAAATTTAAGATGGTAATAGGAATCATGCATAAAGCCCTTATTGATCTTATTTGTATATATCAAGATGGTCTTTTTTTCCCCACAACAAATCTTGACAAGATAGAAGTAGGAACCAGCCAACAATATATCAGAAAATTTCCTCCAGAGTGATTTCAATCAATATAGTAGAAATAATTCAATGAATTATACATCCATATAGCTTAAATATTGTCTAATCTGAATCTTTTATTTTGTCCAAAAATATCAGACTCTAAAATCTACATGAGCACAAAGAAGTTTTCTGAAATCCCCATTCTTCTCAAGGCTAGTTTTTTATGACACACACAGGCAAGTGCCTTGTCAAAGTCAATATACCACAAGTGAATACAAGTAAGCATCTTCCTGATAATCTGTGCTTTCAGCCACGATCTATCTACATCATTGTGGTGGTTACATAATCTGTTGTCAATTTGAGACTACTAAAAGTGAAGGGGTGGAATTTAGCTTGTCAATCGGGTCACAGCTTGATGACCTCATTTGGAGGCGCTATGGAGATAAATAGCTCCCTACAGGTGGAACACATGCTCACTCCCTTTGAAACATTCCTGAGAAAAGCCATATGGAGCTCTGCTGATGCAGCCAGAGCTCTGGGAGCTGTAGGAGCCATGTGAAGATCCTGACAATGCTGCTGAGATGCTTCTACTGCCAATGGATCCACAAGTCTTTCTACCCACTGACCTGTGATTTTCCTGAATTTGGCTTTATTGCATGGCTACATGAGTCTAAAGTGGAATTTATGGACTAGTATTGGATATATGGACTAATATTGGACTTATGGACTTGAGCTGGACTGGGCTGGGATTTTTCTTAGTGTATGATTGCTCTTTATATATAGCTCTTTCCTATACATGTATGAGTGTCCGTGAATTTGTTTCTCAGCCTGACCACCACTGATGGGGCTCCACGCTACTGCGGGAAAATCCACCCAATCTCCAAGGCAATCTCTTTGTCTATGATAATCCCTCTGCCAGTTACAGAGCTCTACACCAAGGAGGACATACCCACACACCCTCCTCAGCACTCCAGTTGCAGAGGAAACTACCACAGGGCAGCCAAAGTGCTCCAAGAAACATGAAGCCTACTTAGAGATCGGCCAGGAAAGCGATGCCCTTGTGAGAGGACTATCCAACACATATTCCAAATAATGGAATACTGGACAGCTAGGATAAGAGTGAAACCACAGGAAGACATAGCAATAGCCTGATCCCTCCATATAGCCACCAGCAGCTAGTTCATAGAAGCACTCATACAAATCCCCCAAGAGAGATTCCAGGGACCTTCGACTCAGGAAGATGGCTCCAGGGTCTATCAACCAGTTCTAACAGCATCAACAAAAAAGCTTCATATGTTTGTAGGAAACAGAAGACAATGCCAGAAGAAGTCATGAACCAAATGATGGTCATAGAAGAACTGCCACTAAAATAAATTTTCAGAATGCTGATTGGAGTCATAAAGGATATGAGGGAAGCAATGAAGAAAAAGGATGAAATGATAGAAGAGATAAAGGCAATGCACCAAAGGGAAATACAAGAGTTAAAGGATGAAATAACAAAATCCAGTGACAAATTGACAGACCTTGCCAACAGACTTAAGAAGGCAGAGAATCGCACCAGTGAACTAGAGGATAACCAAGCAGACCTAAGCAAGCAGGAAAATCAGTCAAAAAAGACAATCGAAGAAGCTGAAGAAAATTTGAGAGCCATGTCTGATGCTATGAAAATAAACACTATTAGATTAATTGAACTAAAAGGACAAGACACAACAAAGAAGTCAACAGCAAAAATAGTGAGAGAATACTTAGAGGAAAACTTCCCCAGCTTTATAAATGAAAATCAGGAAACCATTCAAGAGGCTGAAAGAAAACCTGCCAGACTAAATCCCAAGAAGTAACCAAGAAGACAAATAATTGTCAAATTATCCAACTAAGAGGAAAAGGAAAGGATCATAAAAGCAGCTAGGGAAAAGCAAACAGTCACATATAAAGGTACCCCAATAAGATTATGTTCAGACTATCAGCGGAAATGATTAAGAAGAGGAGGGAATGCAATAACATATTCCAAAAATTGAAGGAAAACAACACAAACCCAAGAATACTTTATCCAGGCAAATTATCTATTAAGATACAAGGAGAAGTAAGAGTCTTCACAGACAAGGACAACCTCAAAAAATACATACAAAGAAACCCAACCCTACAAAAGATCCTTGACAATCTAGTATGGGCAGAAGATCAACACTTACCGAGGGTAAATAGGAGACCATCACATAGAACAACTCCACCCATAGGGTGACAAAGAGGAAGGAGCCCCCAGGATAGCATCAGCTCAGTAGAGGAAAGAAGGCAAACATAAATCACTCATACAACACAAGCATATAAGATTGGAAAATATACAACACAAAAGGTATGAGATGACATCACAGAGCCCACAGATGGATATAACATTGAATATCAATGGCCTGAACTCAGGCATTAAAAGGCAGAGGCTAACAGTTTGGCTGAGAAAACATAACCCATCAATCTGCTGACACCAGGGGACTCATCTCAAGCTTGCAGAAAAAACAGGTTGAAAATTAAAGGCTGGAGAAAATTTTATCAAGCAAATGACAATGCAAAAATAGCAGGGGTAGTGATCTTAATATCTGACCAATTGACCTCAAGGTACAGGCCATAACAAGAGACAAGGAGGGATACTATATAATGCTGAAGGGAAAAATAGACCAAGAATCAGTTAACATAATAAACATATATGTACCTAACGAGGGACCTGTGAAATTTGTAAATCAAACACTCTAAAGGATGAAAAAGAGATCACAAGCTCAACAATTATCATTGGTGATTTTAATACAGCACTCTGAAAAAGACAGATCAGTTGGGAAGAAACTCAACAAGGTGGCTACAAAGCACACAGATTTATGAAGGACACATGGGAAATCCTCAATGCAAGGTAGTTCTTATTTTTAAATTAGAGTATACAAAGTGAATTCATGGACAATATCTTTCTTGAAATTCAGAGGATGACAATTAATCTGTATTTCCTTCCACCCAAACTCAGAATACAGAGTCACTGTACCAAAGAGAACAAGTTGACATTCAGTGATTTCAAGAGGCAGCATCTGAACAAGAACCAATGGTACCGAAGGAAGAAATTCAAGCTACCCTAAAGGCATTAGACAAAATCAAAGCTCCAGGAATTGATGAAACACCAATGGAAATATTACAACAAGTTGATAAAGCACTGGAAGCACTCTCGTGTCTGTGCCATGAGATTTAGAAGACAGCTAGTTGGAAGAGATCCATATTTATATTCATGCTGAATAAATGTTATGCAACAGTTATAGGACAATATTATTAATATTGCATGCATATAAAAGATTACTGAACACCATCCAACTATGGTTGCAGCACTATATTGACAGGGACCATCTAGAAGTTCATGCCAGATTCATTAGAAACTATAGAACAAAGGACATCATTGCTGATGTCAGATGGACCTAGGCTCAAAGTAGAAAATAACAGAAAGATATTAACTTGTGTTTCATTGACTATGTAAGCCATTTGGCTGTGTGGGCCATAACACACTATGGATAGGCTTGAGAAAAATGGAAATCCCAGAACACTACACTATGCTCATGGTGAACCTGTACCCAGAATAAGAGGAAGTTGTGTGAATAAAACAAGGAAATACTGTATGGGTTAAAATCAGGAAAGGTGTGCATCAGAAAGGTGTGCATCAGAGCTGTATATCTTACCATATAGATTCAATCTGTATGCTAAGCAAATAACCAGAGAAGCTGGATTATATGAAGAACAATGCAGCACCAGAGTTGGAGGAACACTTATTAACAATCTGCAATATGCAGATGACAGAATATTGCTTGCTGAAAGTAAGGACTTGAAGCAGCACTTGCTGATGAAGGTCAGAATGGATTACAACTCACCGTAGAGAAGACCAAAATCTGCACAAGTGGACCAATTGGTCACATTATGACATATGGAAAAAAGGTTGAAGATGTGAAAGATTTCATCTTGTTTGGATCAATGTCCATGGAAGCAGCAGTCAAAAGATCAAATGATACATTGCATTGGATAAATCTGCTGCACTAGATCTCTTTAAAGTGTTGAAAAGAAAGGGTGTTACTTTGAGGACTAAGGAGCATCTAATCCAAGCCATGGTGTTTTCAATCACCTCATGTGCAGGTGAAAGCTGGACCTTGAATAAGGAAGACAGAAGAAGAATCAATATGTTTGAATTAAAGAATTAGTTCATCATGCTGGTGACGAATATTGAAAGTACCATGAACTGTCAAAAGAACAAACAAATCTATTTTGGAAGTACTATAACAAGAATACTCCTTAGAGTCAAAGATGATCTCAAATCTTTAGGATGTTGTCGGGAGAGACCATTCCCTGGGGAAACTTGGTAAAGCACAGGGGTAGCAAATAAGAGGAAGACCTGCAACAAGATGCATTGACATATGGACTGCATCAATGTAAGAACAATTTTGAAGATGGCACAGCACTGGGCAGTGCTTCATTCTGTTGGACATAGGTCTCTATGAGTCATAACCGACTGGAAAGCACCTAACAACAAAAATACTCCTTTGACTATCCGAAGTTATGAGAATGGATTCAAGTCCTGTCTTATTCAATAGCTTAGTACACCATAACAGTAGTTTCCCGGGAAGCTCGATTCTCCCCAGAGAATACTGTATTTCTGTGAAGTAAAACAGCATACACAAAGGGGAAGGTTTACCATTGGTTTCTGTTTAATGATTTCCTCATAAATGATTTCTGACACAAGACTGACTAGTTCTTTTTGTTTTGTTTTTATCTGTATCTTTATAACTCTGACCTTTATCGAGTCTATTTCATGCTTGTGTTTTCGGCAACCTCAAGATCAAGCACTTCCTGCTTCTCCAGTGTCCCTCGTGTACGCCAGATCTGCACCCGAGAACGAGAGCAGCCCTGCGGCTTTTGAAGTAACTGTGCTAGAGTCTTACTTGCTGTCCATGTAGGTTTTCCGAAAGGCTGTGTGGTATCATTTAAATCACCTGGAAACATAGGAATGCTCTGTGGATTTGATCATCTATCCAAATCACCAGCAGTTTCTCCATCTTATGGATTGGTCCTTACCTTGTCTTAGTTAAATATATCTGTTTTATTCCAAACTGCCTCCAGAGACTTATTGTCATCTTTAGTGACTATCAAATAGAAAAGAAAATCCCAAAGTGTTTTAGGTGGGTCACAAAATTACTGATAAAGCTATATGATGAGGCTTGGAAACTGGGCAGGGAGGTTTGTTAACAGCCAGCATCTCACCCCAATAGTCCATAAAAAGTTTAATGAGCACATACATCTGACATCTCATTGGATATTTGATCTTGCAGTTTATGCTGCTACCACCCTAGCGATGAAGCCTGGGCACCATTGACTCTTTGTTGCACTGCTTCTTCTGGGAAGAATCTTGGGCCATCTCTTGCTATTACTTGCAGCTACTGTGCATTTGTCGGTGGTCTGTTTTTTCTTAGGTCACAAGAATTAGATTTAAAGTTTAAGATCATTATCTCCTATTATTTGATCTAAGGGAAACTGGAAGATAATTATGTTCTTGCACCCCACTATGCCCCATTTCACAAATCAGGGAGTTCTCCAAATACAGAAAGGCTTCAAATGTTGACTAGGCAAGGAAACATAAAAAATATCCACTCTATAAGGGGAATAGGGAGATGAGGTCTTCTGACATACAACAGAGGCAAGCACAGGAAGTCAAAAGAGGGAGAGGAAATAGTGGAGGACTGCTTTCAGATTTTAACATGATAGGAAACTTTCCATGACACAAAATAATGAACTGCTCTAGAAGTTTGAAGCTCCCTGTCTTACTAGGAGTTGAATAAATACTACATTGTCATCAGGAGAGTGTTGCAAACAAAACACCACCGTTTAGCTCAAAAGTTGTGTGAGATAGAAATTCTGCCTCAATTATTTTTATGTTACATCATGTACTAAAATATGATCAGTTTGAAAATAACACCAGGGCCCAATGCAGCTTGAACTCCTCATGTTCCTGTACAGTCCCACTCAGTTTAGCACACTCCCAGCGCATCCCAGTGAGACTTTTAAAATAGCATATTGTAAGTCTTCTGAGACAGGAAAATCATTGGGAAACCGGACTCTAAGGCTATAAAGGTCATTTTTTTACTCATGTAATATTTTATATATTTGTGGGGCATACACAATATGTGTGTATGCAGACATAGGAGGCTTTAAAAAGTTCATGAAAAATATAATGAAAAGAGAATGGATTTTGTCATGAATGTTTGAAGCTCCTTTGTGTGTGCGTGTGTGTGTAGATATACATGACAAATCATCTAAAACCCAAACTCACTATAATCAAGTCATTCCAATGACTAGCCCCCTATAGAAGACAGGGGAGAACTGCTTCTGTGGGTTTCTGAAACTGCAACCTTGCAGGAGTGGACAGCCTCATCTGTCTCCCAAGGAGCGGCTGGGAGGCTTGAATTGCTGAACTTGCAGTTAGCAGCCCAGTGTGTAACATCTATGAAACTGCTAGGTGCATATTGAATAAAAAAAGTAAAAGTGCTCGTAGGGTAGATTTGCTGACAGACAAGTATAGATTATAAATAGTGACAACAAAACTAAAAGATGATTTACTAACATTTCCAAGTTAAAAAAATACCTCTGAATTTTATAAACCATAAAGGAGTCATTGTTGATTGTAATAGTGTGGCTATTGGCCGAAATATCTGACATTGGATGAACCACTTAAGTTTCTAATTGTACTTAACCATGACAGCAGCACTTTGAATGTGTTACCCTCACTGACAGATGAAGACCCTGAGCAGAAAGCTGTTCGGTACCTTGTCAACCTTTGCCGAGCTGGTATGTGCCAGAATCAATTGCACAACCAAGGCCTATCCTTACTGCTCTTACAACTGCCTTTCAGCGCCCTACTACTTTAGCATCTTCTCTGATAACTGTGGGCTAGCTTTTCTGTTATTGCTTCTCAATTACCAATAGAAGCCCGAGTACATAATGTGTAATTTCAGTTTGTGCTCAAGGCATTTATATTGTCCACCTGCTTTGACTCAAAGAGCACATAAACATTCAGATTTACAATGTCATTTACCTTTTCGCACAGACCCCTCACCCTGAGAAGGGGAATAAAATCCACACATGCAGCAAAGCACGCTTTAAAGTTGGGGCAGCAGCTGGGCTTCAAATCCTTCTAGTTAGCTGTCCCATATGTTTAGCATAACTCACAGACAATGCAGATGCAACATCTCAGGAGGCTTCTGAGATGTCAAAGCTGAGTTTCAGGAACCCATGGAGGGAGACTTCGGGGAATCTGCAACATTTTGCAACAGAAAACAACATTGATCAGCAGCCACACACAATACACATTCAACCATTTTAAGAGGTAGCAAAAGAACAAGAACCAAGGGTACTGAAGGAAGCAGTCCAAGCTGCATGAAAAGTGTTAGTCAAAAACAAGGTTCTAGGAATTGATAGAATACCAAATAAAATGTTTCAACAAGTTGAAGAAGCACTGCGTGTACGCATTTATTTATGTCAAGAAATTTGGAAGACAGTTACTTGGCCAACCTACTGGAAGAAACATATTTGTACTTATTCCAAAGAAAGGTGATCTAGCAGTTCTGAAATTATAAAAAAATATCATTGATGTCACATGCAAGGACATTTTTGCTAAAGATCTTTCAACAACAGTTGCAGCAGTGCATTGACAGGGAACTGTCAGAGATTCAGGATGGATTTGGAAGAGGACTTGGAACAAAGGACATAAATGATGATTGTGTTTATGGGAGTAGGCTAGAGAAACAAATTCTTTTAAAAAAATCATTTTATGGGAGCTCGTACAATTCTTATCACAATTCATACATACATCCATTGTGTCATGCATATATGTACATTTGTTGCCATCATCATTCTCAAAACATTTACCTTCTACTTGAGCCCTTAATATCATCTCCTCATTTTTCCCCTCTCCCCACTCCGCCCTCCCTTACGAACCCTTCATAATGCATAAATTATTATTATTTTGCCATATGTCATACTGTCTAATGTCTCCCCCTGCCCCACCCTCTTCTCTGCTGTCCATCCCCCAAAGAGGAGGCCATACATAGATTCTTGTAATCAGTTCTCCCTTTCCACCCCACATTCCCTCCACCCTCCAGGCATTGCCACTCTCACAGCTGGTCTCAAGGGGTCTTCTGTCCTGGATTCCCTGTGTTTCCAGTTCCTATCTGTACTAGTATACATCCTCTGGTCTAGCCAGATTAGTAAGGTAGAATTGGGATCATGATAGTGGGACGGGGGGTGGGGGTGGCAGGAAGCATTTATCTTAGTCTCCACTCTGCATTCACCCACATTTACAATGATATGATTTTTTGTTCTTTGATGCTTGATACCTGATCCCTTCAAGAGCTTGTGGTCACACAGGCTGGTGTGCTTCTTCCATGTGGGCTTTGTTGCTTCTGAGCTAGATGGCCGCGTGTTTATCTTCAAGCCTTTAAGACTCCTGATGCTATATCTTTTGATAGCCAGGCACCATCAGCTTTCTTCACCACATTTGCTTATGCACACATTTGTCTTCAGCAATTGTGTCAGGAAGGTGTGCATCGTGGAATGCTAAAATTTAATAGAACAACATGTTCTTGCATCGAGTAAGTACTTGATGGAGGCCCAATGTCCATCTGCTGCCTTAATACTAAACCTATAAATATATGCATGTAGATCTATTTCCCCACCCTCTTATATAAATATATTTACATATGTACATGCCAGTATTTAGACCTCTATAAATAGCCTTTATCACCTAGTTCTTTCCTCTATTTTCTTTTACTATCCTCTTGTCCCACTATCATACATAGCCTGCTTTTGGGTTTCAGTAATTTCTCTTGGTTACATTGCCCTTGCTTAATCTCTACCAGGCCTCTCACACCCTCCTTGCCACTAATTTTGGATCACTTGTTGCTCCCCTGTCCCTGGGTTGGTCAGCACCACTTCTTTATCCCCACCTACCCCTCTACCCTGTCCCCCAGGAACCACTTGTCCCATTGTTTTCTCCTCCAGACGATTCATCTTGCCTATCTTATCTAGATAGATCTGTAGAGATAATAATATGCACCAAAAACCAGGGCATAGCAAGACAGGCAACGAATGAGAGCACAATGAAGACAACAAAAAATAAAACCAATGACCCATAAAAGAATAATTTAATTAAAAGAAAAATATTTAAACAGAAGGAAAAACCTATAAATAGATTAAGGTCTGATTTTTGCTAGGCGTGTCCTTCACTCAGGTCGGATGGGGTGCCATGCTCTGGCCCCAGAGTCTGTCCTTTGTATTCCTTTGGGGACTCCCTGCTCTGTTCCCAAGGTTGCTCTGCTGCACGGCTTTAGTGGTTTGCCTCCGTGTCGCGGGGTCAGTCTTGGCAAGTCTCGAGACTGAGTCTCCAGTGTTATGCCCCTTAGGGCCCTGGGCCAGCAAGGGACTGGCATGTCTCGTAGTGGGATCAGCCATATGATCCACTCTGTGCATTGGCTGTTCAGTGCGGGGATATCAACTTCCAGGTCTGGTGGGCCAGGGTGTGCTCCACTCTCTCTTCCTCCCCTTCATTTGCTCCCATGTGCTCTAATCAGAAATGCCCCTCTCCCCTAGTGGCAGCTTCAATGCCCTCCTCTTAAGTAAATTCTTCTGGGGGGAGGGGCAGTTGTCCACATAGCTGGTATGGGGGCTGAGCCCTCAGGCCCCTCCACTGGCTCCCCACTCCTTGCCAGCACTCTGCATTCCTCTGGCACTGGCTTTAAATCTGGTCCCTCTCTCCCTATGGAGACACAAACAATACCCTCCCCTTGGGTAAGTCAGTGCCCTATTCCTCCATCACACACCTTTTTTGTTTCTTTCCCTTTTGTTCCTCCCTGCCTTTTTAGTTGGCTATCATATGTACCGCAGGATTTGGTCTGGCTCCTGCTATACTACGTGAACCTCACAGAGTAGCTTTTTCCCTGTGCCCCTTTTGTATTTACTTTTCTGTTCTTTCTTATATATAAACTTGACGTCAGTGGACTCATGTTATACTTGTTCTTTTGTGCTTGGATTACTTCACTTAGCATAATTTCCTCCAGTTCTTCCCACGCTCATGTGGTGATATGCTTCATGTGTTCATCAGTGCTTTTTAGCAATGCATAGTACTCCATTGTATGTATGTACCACAGCTTTTCAATCCATTTGTCTGTTGATGGAAATTTTGGTTGTTTCCAATTCCTTGCTATTGTGAACTGTGCTGCAATGAACATTGGAGCACAGATGTCTGGCCATGGTTTGTTTCTTGCCTCTTCTGGGTATACGCCCAGTAGGCGGATGGCTGGGTCAAATAGTAGCTCAATTTCTATCTGTTTTAGAGATCACCAAATTGATTTCCATAGTGGCTGTACATATCTACAGTTCCACCAGTAGTGGATGAGAGTTCCTTTCTCACCACAACCCCTCCAACATTTGTTGCTTTCTGATTTTTTGAATTGGGCTATCTTTGAGGGTGTTAGGTGGTATCTCAGAGTTGTTCTGATTTGCAGTTCTCTTATGGTTAATGATCAGGCGCATTTCTCATATGTTTATTGGCCATTCGGATTTAAGATTCTGTGAAACTTCTGTTCAGGTCCTTTGCCCACCTCCTTAGTGGGAAATTAGTTTTTCTCTTATTGTAAGCTTGCAAAGTATTGTAGAGTTTAGTAATAAGGCCTTTGACTGATGTGTCATTGCTAAAGATGTTTTCCCAGTTGGTGGACTCTCTTATGACTCTCTTGGTCAATTCTTTTGATGTACACAGGTGTTTTATCTTCAGTATATCCCACTTGTCTATTTGTGACTTCTCTGTATTTGTATCCTTCCCTATTTCTGATAGCCTATGTATTATCTGTGCCAAGGTTCTCAGGTTTTTCCCAATTCCCTCATTAATAGCCCTAATTTTTGGGGGGGGGTGGTGGTTATCTCAAGGTCTGTGATCCACCTTGAGTTTATTCTTGTGCATGGAGTCAGGTAAGGGTCTTGCTTCATTTTTCTGCAGGTAGATATCCACTTTTTCCAGCACCATTTATTGAAGATGGCATCTATTTCCCATTTAATATTTTGGGGCCTTTATCAAAGAGCAGTTGCCTGTATGCTAATGTTTTTATTTCTGGGTCTTTAGCTCTTTTCCATTGGTCTGAATATCTGTCATTATACTACTATCACACTGTTTTGATTACTGTGGCTGTATAGTACTTGCTAAAATCCGGTAGAGCAAGCCCTCACACTTTATCCTTCTTCTTGAGGAGTTCTCTGCTAATTCTGGGCTTCTTCCCACTCCATTTGAAGTTCATAATCCGTTTTTCCAATTCTTTGAAGAAGGATGGTGGTATTCATATCAGATAGCATTGAACTTATATAGTGCCTTGGGCAGAACAGACATTTTTATTATATTGAGTCTGCCAATCCACGAGCATGGGATATTCTTCCATTTGTTGAGATCACTTTTGATTTCTTGTAGTAGTGTTTTATAGTTTTCCTCATACAAATATTTCATTTTTTTAGTTAGGTATATCCCTAGGTATTTCAATTTGTGCTTGGCTATTGTAAAGGGTACTACCTTTTTAATCGTCTCTTCTGTAATCTTGTCTGATGTGCAAAGCAGTCCAATAGACTTCTGTTTGTTGATTTTGTATCCTGCCACTCTGCCATGTTCTTCTATTGCTTCTAACACTCCACTTGTGGTGTTTAAAGGATCTTCGATATATAGAATCAATCATCTGTGAAAAATGATAATTTTGTCTCTTCCTTCCCCAGATGAATACCTTTAATATCTTTCCTTTGTCTTATGTTGTTAGATAGGACCTCCAGTACGATGTTAAATAGGAGTGGGGACAAGGTCCATCTTTGTCTGGTCCCCTTTTTCAGTGGAATTGTTTTCGTCTCTTCTCCGCTAACTACCATGTTGGCTATTGGTTTTTCATATATGGCTTATATAATATTGAGGAATTTCCCTTTTATTCCTATCTTCTTGAGTGTCTTAAACAGTAATGAATGTGTGTTGCACATTTTCGAATGCTTTATCTATTGATATTATCATGAGGTTCTTATCATTTTTTCCTGCCAATGTGCCGAAAATGCTGATGATCTTTTGTATGTTGAACCATCCCTGCATCCTTGGTATGAATCCCATTTGGTCTTGGTGAATTATTTTTTAATATGCTTTTGTATTCTATTGGGCAGTATTTTGTTAAGAATTTTTGTATCAATGTCCATTTGGGTTATTCACCTGTAGTTCTTGATTCTTGTGGTATCTTTGCTCGCTTTAGGTATCAGAGTTATACTAACTTCATAGAAAGAGTTTAAGAGTTTTCCATCTTTTTCTATGTTCTGGAAGAGTTTATATAGGATTGGTGTCTGTTCTTCCCTGAATGCTTGGTAGAATTCTCCTGTGAAGCCATCTGGTCCAGGGGATTTTTGTTGGTAGTCCCTTAATTAGCTTTTCTATTTCTTCCATTGCTATGGGTCTGTTGAGGCTCTTGACATCCATCTAGGATAGGCTAGGGAGGGATTGTTTTTTCCAAATATTTGTCCATGTCTTCCAAACTGTTGAATTCATTATAGACCTTCTTGTACTGTGTAATTATCCTTTTGATTTCCTTAGGGTCTGTTGCCATGTCCCCTGCTTCATCCCTCATCCTTGCAAATGTCATTTGCTCCTTCCTTTCTTTGGTTAGGTTTGCCAGTGGTCTATCAATTCTATCAATTCTTTCAAAGAACCAAATTTTAGCGGCATTAATTTTTTTCATAGTTTTCTTGTTTTCCCTCTCCTATATCTCAGCTCTGATTTTTATTATATCTATCCTCTTGCTATTAGTAGGATTGTTCTGTTGACTCTGGTCTAATAGGTGTAAATTTTGTGTCACCATATCATCCATGAATCTCTCTTCTTTTTTAATGTGTGGGTTTATTGCCATCAGCATCCCTCTGATAAATGCCTTTGCTGTATCTCACAGGTTTTGGTATGTCATATTTTCGTTCTCATTGGTTTCTAGAAACTGTCTGATTTCATTTCTGTCTGGGTCAATACCCACTCCTTTTGCAATAGGAAATTGTTCATCCTACAATTGCTTGCCCTTGTTTTCATCACCGTCCTTCTGTTAATTTACAGCTCTGGAGGCAGTGATTGGAAAGAGATGTCTGCACAACCTCAATGTGCTTAAATTTACTCAAGTTCGACTTGTGTCCCAGCATGTGATCTATTTTTGAATATGTGCCATGTGGATTTGAAAAGAATGTGAATATTTTTGCTTGCGGATGGAAAGCTCTGAAAATATATATCACGTCAAGGCCTTGAAGCACATACTGATGAAGATCAAGGGCTGCAGCCTTCAGTATGAATTATAATTCAGTGTAAAGAATGCCAAATTCTTCACAACTGGATCAATGGGACAAAAGGTTGAAGTGGTCAAGAATTTCATCTTGCTTCCATCCACAATCAATGCTCATGGAAGCTGCAGCCAAGAGATCAACAGCCAGGTTGCTTTAGGTAAATCTGCTGCACAACCCCTCTTTAGATGTCGCTTTGAGGTTTAAGGTGTGCTTGAACCAAGCCAAGGTATTTTCAATGACCTCCTATGCCTGTGAAAGTTGGACATTGAATAAGGTAGACTGAAGAGGAATTGATGTATTTGAATTGTGGTGCTGGGGAAGGATATTGAAACAAACAAAGCTGTCTTGCAAGAAGTACAGCCAGTGTGCTACTTAGAGTTAAGGATAGTGAGACTTCATCTTACATACTCTGGGCATGTTGTTTGGGGAAAAAAGGACAACATGCTTGGTAGAGTGGAGGGGTAGTGGGAATGAGGAAGGCCGTCGGGGATTAGGACTGACACACTGGCTACATAATGGTCTAAAGCATATGAACGTGTATGAGAATGGTGCAGGAGGACAGCTTTGAACCAACTAACTGGCACTGAACAACGACAACATAGTATGCTTAAAGAAATATTTCTCCAAAAGAAGGATATGATACACTATAGAAGGTAAACTATATTCATATAGAGCCAGACTGTGGATAAGGCCAAGGAAAACTTTAGAGGTCCTACAGAAAAATTGCCTACTGTTCTGAGTGTCCTATTTGCTGCTATTCATTTATTTTGAAGCAGGTAAGTAATTATAGTGACTACTGCAGATTCAGGTCATATAGTAAGTTAAGAAGACAGGTAAAAATTGACCAATACAATGCTAGCTTCCTAGGAATGATTCTACAGTACGTAGAGGAAGAAACACAATGGATTTGTACTTGGGTCTTGAATCTTGACATCACTTTTGACTTAGTGGTGAGGGTAAGAGCAGAACAGAAAAACTCAAAGGGCAGCTCCAGTAGACAACGTAAAGCAGTATAATGATATCTACAAAGACCTGCAGATAGAAACTAAAGGGAAGGAACACACTGAGGGCATACTAAGCTGAGAGAATCTAAATAAAAAATTAAACTCTGGAGTTAATATATTGAAAAATTCTATGAGCAAAATATTGAAAGTTACAGGAAATATCAAAGGAATATATAAAAACTACAGAGTCATGTACTAAAAAGAATTGGTTGCTATTTAACCACTTCAAGAGGTAGCATATGATCAAAAACTACAGTATGGAAGGGAAACATCCAAGCGACATTGGGCGAGGGAAGAGCTCAAAAACTGATAGGATACCGATTGAAATGTTTCAACAAACAGATAAAACACTGGGAGCACTTACCCATGTAGAAACTTTGGAAATCAGCTGCCTGGTCAACCAACTGGAAGCACGCTAGCATTTCAAAGAAAGATGGCCCAACAGAATGCAGAAATCATCTAAGAATAGTATATGGAAGTAAAATGTTGAATATAATTCAGAATTGTAGCAATACACTCACAGGAAGCTATTGTGAATTCAGTTCAGGCTCACAAGAGGGCAGGACTAAGGGTTACCATTCCTGACACAAGAAGAACCTTGCCTGCAAGCAGAAACCAGCCGAAAGATATCTGAAATGCTCAAACTCACTGCCATCAAGTAGGCTCTGACTCATGCTGCCTCCGAGGGTAGGGAAGAACCACTGCCCTGTGGGTTTCAGAGACTGGAACCCAGGGTTCCAGTCTGGGCAGGGACCGGTAATTTCGAACTGCTGACTTTGCCAGTAGCAGCCCAGTAAGCTCTTTAAAATATATTCACTTATGCTTTATTGACTGTGAAAAGCATTTAGCCGTGTATCTTAAGAAACGATGGAAAAGATTGAAAAAAATGGCCATTTCAGAACACTTCATTATGTGTAGGCCAAACTTGTACATAGACTAGGAGATAGTTGCTCGAATAGATTGAGGAGCTACTGACCGGTTTCTAATGACCAGCTTGGTAAGAAAGATCAGTATTATTATTATGTTGACATTCATACTCACATCGTATTACTCTGGGAGAATCACCCCATATTTTCAATTATACTCTTTTATTCCATATGATTGTAGTGAGGGTTAACGATATAATTTTTTCACTTTCCTTCATAAAATACAAATAGTCTTATATTCAATCCTGCCCATGTGATCATTAATTTTTTTACCATTTCTTCTTTAAAATTTACTTTTTAAGCAACAGAAATATCAATTTTTAATTATACTACTTCATATCATTAAGAAGTTAATCTTAGGGTTAGGGAAAAAATTTTAAAATCTATAAATACATTTTTTTTAAAAAAAGAAGTTAAGCAACAATGACTGCCTGAAATTTATGAAAACTTTTAATATAACAATTTTTCTAAATTCTCTTGTTCACTGGTAACTTTGTTTTGTTTCCTATCTTCACCAGTTCCTTTCTTTAGAATAGTAAAAAAATAAAAAAATAAACCAAAAAATAAAGTACTAGTGTGGTAGGTTTTTGGAAAAAACACTTTGTTTTCTCTTAATTAAAACAAAATTAGAGAAATAACCTGGCAAAAGATACATTGTTCTGCATTGTCTCCCCTCTAAGCTTTTGTGATTATGCTCGTTATGCTTGAAACGGTTGTTGTCACGTGTCTTGGTTAAGTTCCATTGTTTGCTGCTGGCTCGCCTCTTCTCGTTGCCTGGCACATGGCTGCGTTGGATACCCCCTTAGATGGCGCTGGACACGGTGGCTTTGCAGTGTTCTGGCCTCTAGACCGTGGAAGGGTTTTTGATGACAGGATCTGACGGGTTTTATGACTAAATCTTACAGTGTGGTTTAAGAAATCTAACAGACTTTTTTTTGCAGGCAGTTAGTGATGGAGACGGAGAAGGAGGAAGGGAGAGAAGGCAAAGAAAGGGAAGGAGCAAGTGGGTGGGAAGAAAATGAAGTGCATTCTACAAGTGATAAATGAAAATTAAGTAAGGAATGGCATTTGTCCCTCACATTTTCAACCCCACACATCTGTGACTATTTACATAAATTGTATTGACTCACACAAATATAGATGGAAACGAGCGGCCAGAACGACTGCTCAGCCGGACCACATCCTGAGAGAGCGGAGCCGTTTAAATTTTTGTCTTTACAACAAGACAATGACATGGCAGTCGTTCAATGATGAAAAAGTGCAGGAGGAAACGGTAGGCAACAGGCCCTGCGATGGGGAGAGAGCTCCGTCTACATTGCCTCTCTCCTGGGTTTTACTGTCACACTCAAGCAGGCAATGAACGGATGCCGCTTGATGATGATCGTGACGATAAAAGTAGCACGCGGGCAGCGATTTCTGAAATCTGTCCCTTTCGTTTTACATACGCATGTGCCCTTGGGTGGAGCGGGGAGCCCACTTTCATTCTCAATTGCTCTCGTACCAGCTAATTTAATGTAAAAGACGGATGAATGCGGGGTCACAAAGGTGAAGAAATTTAGAAGCAGTGAGGAACTTCTGTGTTCACCTGTGTGAATGAGCTCATAAATGGCCCGTTTCTGTGAAAATGCCAATTATTTGTGAATTATTCAACTAATGTCAGCTGTCTACCAGGTGATGTGTTGCTATAAATTGCCAAAGGAGAGCTGTTGCGATCTGCTTTGCAACCAGGACTCAGCCTATCGGTGGCGGAATTTCTGACTATCCCTAGGTTGCTCTTAAACACCCAATCCCTGGAATAGTTCCTGGCCCTTCAGTCTCCTGAGCAAGCTGTCAAGAAACTCTGTTCGAGGTATTTCCTGTTTCCTTAGCGCCTCTTCAGATTTCTATGACATACTTAATCTGGGGCTAGTGCCCTGTCAATTTTTAGTAGTTATAATTGCCCAACTAGCTGCTCTAGTGTGATCATAAAATCCTTTTAACATTTCACTTTTCCCCTCAAGAAAATGCATCCCGGTTTCCAGGACGTGACCTTCAGCTTCTTCCGTAAACACGCAGGCAGAGCCTTCACCCAGGCTCTCCCAACAGCAGCTCAGTCTGTCACGGACTGCCCACGCGGCCCCGTAATGGCCCTATAGATGCCTTGCTGGGTTGTGTGTGCTTTAAGGAAGTTTGTCCTCCGACTTGATCATTTCTTTGCCTCTGTTCACTGCCGAGCCCTTTCAAAGTTTCCTAGCATACATAAAAGAATTTGATCTTCAATTTCTTCTAAAAACGTGGCCTCCTAAGAAGAAAGCCGCTTCTCTGCTGCATCATTCTAGTAGCTTTATACTTCCACGTTTGTCTTGTAAAATGCTAAACAAACGGGCCACTTATTAGTGGGTTTGGAACTAGTGGTGATGCTGTGTGATTTTAGAACACGTCCCTGCTGTTTCCCTAGCCTTTATTCCGTGGCGTGTCTCTTCCTGCATTGAGGCTGATATGCTGCATTTAATACCTGCCTTCCTAACTGTCCACGTTGCCTCTAGCAGCGCTCGTTTCTATTGGGTTTGAATCAGAAACTTAATGCGTTTTAATCACTGTTTCCCCTATTCTTCCTTTCCTTTGGCTCCCAAATAATTTCCCCTGTATTATTTAATCCTCAACCTGGCATTCTTCACTTCATTTTAGCTTGATGTGCACCTTAATGCGAAAGACGCTTTGCACCAAATCTAGCCCGACTTCCGCCACTTGATGTAATCCTGTCCTGTGCCTAGGTGATTAAAATCTTCCACTAGTCTCTCTCTCTCTCTCTCTCTCTCTCTCTCTCTCTCTCTCTCTCTCTCTCTCTCTCTCTCTCTCTCTCTCTCTCTCTCTCTCTCTCTCCCTCCCTCCCTCCCTCTCTCTCTCTCTCTCTCTCTCTCTCTCTCTCTCTCTCTCTCTCTCTCTCTCTCTCTCCCTCTCCCTCCCTCCTTCCCTCCCTGTCTCTCTCCCCCCCTGTCTCTCTCCCCCCCTGTCTCTCTCCCCCCCTCCCTTCTCTGTGTGATTTTTTGGTAATTCCTTCTGCACAGTCTACATTCCAGTTATAATATTCTCAACTAATTCATTGTATAACTCCTGCCCTTGATTAGGGCTTAGGCCAATCGCCTATCATTCAAAAATTCGCAAAATGTCCCCATAAACAAAGCAACAGATCTTGTTTTTGCTCTTGAATCTTAGGACTACACATGCCTAGTATACAATAGTCATTAAAGGGTTTATAAAAACCCCTGCATTCATGTGCTAACGTTACCAAGGTTTGATTAAACAATCATTGACCACTTTCTGTAAGCAATTAAACATGGCGGTAGGAAATTACGATGATATATGCATATGTTCCATGCGGGTTGATGACCTTATAAAATAGTCACATATTTTTAAAAGAAATAAACAGAGCCCTGCGCATAAAGGACAATTTGAAAATCTAGGAGCAGTCTGGATTGTTTGCTGCCACTGCTTCTAGGCAACAGGCAAGGGATGTTTACAATCTGGGCTCTCCCCGCCCCGCCCCCACCTCTAGAAGCTTTTCATCTGCTGCTGCTGCCGCTGCTGCCGCCCTTGATGGAGCTACAAGACCCAGAGCTTGAACGTGCCCCTCCTCCACCTCACTTCAATCTCCTGGAGCCCAGCTGTTAAGGCCTATCTAGCTAATCACCCCCTTTACCACCAGACTCTTTTGTGGAAGTTAATGTCATGTTCAGAGAGGACAGTGCTGCAGGGAGAGGGGAGAATTTGATTTTGCATTTTACCTGTGAGGGAAAAGAGCAGGCATCAGGAATTCAATGCCTCTCTCACCCTGATACTTTACTCCATCTTAACTAGCCTTCTGAGGCTCCCTGGTAGCCCAGGTGAAGTGGGGTCAGGGTACTGCAGTTGAGTATAACTTAGAATAGAGAACCCTTGGCCCTAAACATCAGCTTTTCTCTGAGTATGCCTATGGCTGCTAAACTAACGAATAAAGACAAACATACTTTTAATTTACTTTGGAAAAAACGGGAATTTGCATCTCTCTTGAGAAATGAAATGTTGGAAATGAAATAAATAAATTATAGGATATTAGATTTTAAAGTTTACATTTCTAGACTCTGGTAACCAGCCTGAGTTCTTCTTCCTTCTTATGCAGAGCAAGAGGATGATATTTTAAAAATACTACTAATAAGGAAAGACCTGTATGTCAGAAAAGAAGAAGAAGGGACTGCTATGCCAAGATGATTATTCTAGTTGCCAGGAAACCTCTACTACCTTGTTTGATACCACCAGAAAAGGCTCAGGCCTTTTGAAATTCTATCAAGATTGGTATGAGAGATTGCAACTTAAAATTTCTACCAATAATCCTAAATATAGATGTCTATGTCCTTTAAAGAGGTCAGGTTGGTATCTGCTACTTACACGCCTTTAAAGTCTTCACTTCCTTCAAAATCGCTGAAAAATATTAATAGTTAATATTTGTTTAATGCCAGATGCTTTCATGAGTACACTTATTTGTGTCTGGTCCTCACGCCACCCCTTAAAATAGGATGGTGATTATCCCCATTTTACAAAGTGAGGATTAAGTTCACAGTTTGAGTAGTTTTTGTTTTTAATGTCATTACTATAAAGCAATGGGAAGCCCTATCGATATAGTGGGTTATGAGTTCAGCTGTTAACCCCAAGATCAGCAGTTTGAATCCACCAGACTCAGGGAGCAAGGTGAATCTCTCTACTGTCCTAAACAGTTACAGTCTCAGAAACCCCCAGAGGCAGTTCTTTCCCGTCCTGTAGAGTCACTTTGAGTCAGCATCAATTCGACGGCAGTGAGTTAGATTTTTTTTTTAATAAGTGAGGAAGCTTCTCATCTTAAACCCTGTGTTTTTCTTTTTTAATTTGTGTGTGTGTGTGTGTTTCTTATAATGTATCTGTGTTTCCACTATGGGCCCTAGTACATGGGGATGGACTTAAGGAATCGAAGTGGAGAGAACAAAGAACATATATGCATAAAATATCAAGTTATTTGCATCCTTCTTAACAAGAAGCATGCTGTGGAAAGCATGCTGTTGTAAACGTTCGATGAGGTTTTCAGTGTCAGTGTTAGGTAGCTTAGCCTACGTAATTAGGAAGTCCATTGACGCATGCCCAGGAGAGCCAGCAAAGGACAAAGCTGGATTTTCCTGCCAGTGTGCGCAGATGGGAGTTACACCTGGAGCAGCCCACCTGGGCCAGGTGACTGCAATTCAGCCAATGGGATCGACCTGGGGTCATTCACCACGCCTCTCCCAGGAACCCTTGAAAAGGCAGGGACTGAGAGGGAGAGGGGTCTTAGTTGGTGGTCTGGTCGTCTTCCTGGGAGGAGAGAGATCCTTGCGTGACCTGGGGCAGTCTCTGCCAGGCTGCATGGTCAAAGGAATCCTATGGGTGCCGCGTAAAATCTGAAGCTTCTTTTAACTCTCATTAAATTCGCTTGGATCACGAGCCCTACTTCGGCGTGAAATCTTTCTTGCGCAGAGCCAAGGAGCGAGGCTGAAATCTAGTCCCGGAGAGAGAGACCTTACATCAGGGCCTTAGTTTCATTTAAGGGCACATTAGGAACAGGCATGGTCCTGACTCTTCTCCCTCATCCATCAGTCTAGGCATAATAAAATGAAAGTTTCTTTCTCAAAGGCCTCTTGGTTTTTGTTTTCTGGCTTTTGTCTGAACCTTTGTATTTCAACCATTTGCTTACACAATTGCAGACAAAAGTTGTATCAGGCAGAAACCAGGGATTTTTGATGGAAGTTTGGAATTACAATGTTGTATATATAACGTGTTTGTCCAATGCTTTTGGTAAAAGAAAATGTTGAGCATCAGTAGTTCAGATTCAGTCAAGGATACTATTTCACTTTAAATGTGCTAAGTTTAATGTATAAGGCTTTATTTATCTTGTACTTTCATTATGATAGAGATCAGCTATCTTTCTTTATAATTTCAATAGCAACAGGGGTCTAGTAAGAACTTGATGATGATTTTTAACTGCCAAAGACAGTGTGTGTATATGTCAGAATAAGATAGAGCATCATTTTCTTTTTAATTCTTTCCTTCCAAATCATTCTCATCTTATTTACAAATGATCTGTTTATCTCTATGGAAGATTTGATATGCACTTTATCTCAAGAGAGCATTTAAAATGGCCTGAAAGAATACCACAAGCTATGGTGTATGTTGCCAGGAATTTGCCTCATTTAATCTGAACCTTTAACTGGATTCACACCTCAACTCTAGACAGAGATCTCAGAAGTGCAAAACTTTTATGCTGCAGTCTATCCTTTTGCTTGAAGATTTTCCAAGGAATGACCATTTTATATAAGATTTAAGATTATGCCTAACCTCACCAGGAAGGAAGATGAAGTGGATCTAGAAAGCGTGTCTTCTTGTCTTGAAGCTGAGGGGAAATTTGTCTTCTGATTCTAGGAGTCCTGGTAGATTTTTCTTGTTTAAACAGGTTAGAAAACATGATAACAACAAAGGGTTAAGACACATTTCATTCCTAAGATACAAGTTAACAGAAAAAAATGAAAAAGAGTGGAGATTGCCTGAGCTAATAGGGAGAAAGAACAAATATTAAAGGGGGAGAATGCGAGAAATCCCCAGGAAGGAACTAACAGAGACTCTTGGTGGAGTAATGGAAGCTGCTCACAAAGGTGCGGGTAGGTCTTACAGACATCTCGGAAACAGAATTAGGAAAGATTATCAGGGGTGGGGTGGGGTGGATCATTTTTAGAGAATCTAACACTTTGTGATCCACTGTGTTATAGTTCCAGAATTTGTTGATATTATTTTAGGTTAATTAAGCACATATTTAGTGTATTGTGGTGAGATAGTTAGTTTATTGTGCCAGCCTGGCTGATAAACACAAGTGGGATTAATTGAAGGGCGGAGAGATAAATGGCCCCGTGAGCCTCGTCTTTCTTGTCTCTCACTTGTCTCTCACAGTGTGTGGCTGCCTTGCTTGTTCTGTGCCTCAATTTACAGGCTACACTACCTGTGGGACACCTAACCTGTGGACTGTATCACTGTAAGTTGAGGTCCCTTTAAGATCTCACAATTGAAATTTGCATCTCTAGAGCTGGGGACTGACTGTTGGTGACCTGGCTAACCTTTGGTGACCTGCCTTGCTGTTTGCTGCCTGTGCTGGGATAGCCTAGCTCTCTCTACAGAGGACTACCTGGTGGCCCTCAAGAAGGACTGCCAGTGTCTCACAACTCTCCATGGGAGTGAGTTGCACTGAGCCATTTGTACTGCTTTATAATATAATTTAACTGTTCATTTCTTGTATTATATATCTATCTGTATATCATTTAACAGTTTATTTCTTGTGGTATATATCTATCTTTATAAATATATAAATATAAATAAATAAATATATAATTATCCACAATCTGGTTTTATCTCTCTAGAGAACCCTGTCTAATACATGTGGTCTAAGAACTTGCAACTCAGGAAAGGTAAATTGTCCAAAGACATTATTTCCATAGTTAGTAGATTGAGAGAATTCTTCTTGAAAATGCTTTGCACCTATTTGGACAAAATGTTTCTGCTACAAGGGTTATAACACATTTTACCATTATGATTTTAGTCAAAAGTTAAAGATTTTCCCCAAGACTGAATTTCTTCTCTATGAGGAAATTCTTAGGAAAATTATTTTCATGCCTCCTTATGTTTCATACACAAAGAGTCAATCATACAGAAAGAGTAGAAATTCTTTTGATGACACTAATTTCAATTCAGGGATTTTGCAATGTTTTAGTCAACCTAGAATAGCATTGCTCACCAAATCCCCCCTCCCTATCTAAAATCTACTAAATTTTAAATCTCACTAATGCAAGGAGGTTTCAAAAAGTTCATGAAAAAAATCCATTATCTTTTAAATCCATTTTCCCACAAACTTTTTGAAGCCTCCTTATATATTGCCTGTCCTAGAAAGCCCATTGTTCCTCTCATTACTTGGTGCACGTCCTCTACACGTATCCCTATTGATGCACTTCTCATAGATTCTGTTGCATACTCACCAGAAAGTGTAATTCCTTGAGGATCCAAACCAAACCCATTCCTATCAAATTAGTTCTCCTCATAGAGGCCCTATGGGACAGAGTTGAACTATTCCACAGGATATTCCAACGTGGTAATTGATAGAAGAAAACCGTGACACCTTTCACCCAGAGAGCAGCCGGTGGGTCAAACCACCAACTTTTCAACCAACCAAACACATTACCATTCTGCCACGTGGGCCCCTTTCCTTGAAAGCCGAGTTTATATATTCTCTTCATATAGTTTTATGCTTATAATATTTCCTGAGATGTTTTAGGTGTCCTTCAAATTATGTGAATGAAGAAATATCAATCAAGAGAAATTAATACTTCATATAAATGGACAAGCAATACAAGAAGTCTGCTCCTTAGCTATAACTTCACATCAAACCCATGTCATCCAGTCAGTGCTGACTCCTAGCAAACCCTGGGTTTCCCAGATTGTAACTGTTTATGGTGGTTTCAAACTGCCAACCAGGCAGACCATAACCACTAAACCACCAGAACACCTGCCTCCTTAGATAGAGTGACTAGAACATGACTGTATTTAGCGCCTTCCTTCCCACCCACCACTGTAGCGATAGGGATGCATTGGAGGGCCATAAATCTACTAATGGGAGAATAACATTTATATTTACAATAAATTCTCCAATCCACTGGCATCAAATTAATGCCGATGCATAGTGACATAACAGGACAGGGTAGAACTCTCCGTGTAAACTTCCTAGACTGTAACTCTTTACAGAAGTAGAAAGCCCCATTTATCTTGGTGGAGTGGCTGCTGACCTTGAGGAACACAGTCCAATGCGAAACCCTTATGCCAACAGAGATCCTTTATATTTAAACTAGTAGAATATGAAACAAAGAAACAGACTCCCTGTACTGCTACTGAGTTGATTCTGACTCCTCATGATCCGAGGGGACAGAGTAGCATGACACCTGCATGTTTCTGAGGCTGTGAATCTTTAGGGGAGTAGACTGTTTCATCTTTCTCCTGCCTAGTGCCTGGCTGGCTTGAAGCACTGACCTTGTGGTTAGCAGCCCACTCACTACACCACCAGAGGTCCTTACAGTAGACCACATAAAACCAAAATCTATGTCGAGAGTGGGAGAAGAATCATAGAAACAGATTTATACCACACAACCTTAGACTCAAGGGTTGAAAAAGAATCATGTAGCTCCATATAAATGGTAACATATCAGACTAAAACAGGAGAATTTATGGAAAGAATATTTTTTAAAGCATTTGGATGACAAGGAATTTCCCAATACTAGAGTCCAGGCCAGCCAACATTTTCCACACTAACTGAAAGAACAGGGCTTTAGTCTCTGATGAGATAGTTTAAAAAGTAGCACTTTATGTAAGTTAAAAAAAATCTACACTTTGAATAATTACCCCTCCCTTCTTTCTCTTTTTGAATGGTGTCTAAAACCCACTGCAACTGAGTTGATCCTGGCTCACCGCCATCCTATAAAAGATCTGGCGCTTTGTGAATCTTTCCCATAGGGCTCATCCTCATCTGTCTCCTGAGGAACAGCTCCTAAGATCGAAACTCCAATCTGGCTACTTGTTAGCAGTGCAATGCTTACTCAGCAGCACCACCAGGACCCCTAAATCATGTCAGTCAGGTTTAAGTCTCCCATTTCTGAGACTAGAGTATTTTGTTAAAATATCCCAAAGTATTACATGTTTGAAGTCTCCTTGTAAAAAGCACTTGCCCGAATACATTAGAAGTAAACAGACCCAATTCAAAGGCACAGGTGTCCAAATAACTTTTCAACACTCAAAACAAAACAAAACACCATGATGAAACATTAGAAATGTTACAATGAAATGTGCTAAGATCGCAAGTAAGAAGACAAAAGGTAAGAACACATTCAGCATTTCGCAAGATGAAAGAACTGAGGAAAATCTTCAAGTCTGGAGTTGCAATACTGAAAGGTTTTAAGGTCAAAATATTGAAAAACATAGGACGCAGCAAAAGGAGATAGAAGGAATACAATTAGTCACTGTACCAAAAAGGAATTGCTGGCTGTTCAGCCATTTCAAGAGACATCAGCTGATCAAGAGCTGATGGTATGACAGCAACAAGTTCAAGCGGCACAGAATGCAGTCGTGAGAGCTCAGGATCCCGGAATTGCCGGAATACAATCGAAACGTTCAGTGAACTGACGCAGCTCTGTAAGCGCTCACGTGTATGTGCCAAGAAATGTGTGAGCCACCGAACTGGGAACCGACTGGAAGAGATACATAGTCATACTCCTTCCAAAGAAAAGTGACCCAACAGAATGTGCAAAGTATCTTGAGGAATACCATAAATAGCATATGCAAGTAAAATGTCACTGAAGCTCATTCAAAAACTGTTGTGGCAGCACATTAACAGGAAGCTGCCCTACATTCAAGCTGGAATCAGAAGGGGACCTGGAATAAGAGATGGTATTCTAATGACAGAAGGATCGTGGCTGAAAGCGAAGAATACCAGAAAGGCATTTACTTTTATATTTCTGACTGTGCAAAGGCCCTTGACCGTGTGGAACATGACAAATTACAGAGAATGTTGGAAGGAAGGGTGATTCCGGAAGAGCTAATTATGCACATGGGCAACCTGTAGCTAGACCAGGAGTCAGTCATTCAAACAGAAGGAAGGGACACTGAATAGTTTAAAATTGTGTGTGCATCCTCCCCAAAACTGTACTAAGTTTTTATGTTAAGAAAACCATCCAAGAAGAAGGACTGTATTAAGAATAATGTGGCACACAGATTGGAGGAAGGGGAATTAACAGCCTGTGACGGGCAGATGACACAACCTTGTGCAGAGGACTTAAGTACTTACTGCTTAAGGTCAAAGAACACTGCCTTTATTATGGAGTGCATCTCAATGTAAAGAAAATGAAAATCTAACAACTGGACCAATGAACTATAACATCAGGGGTGAAGAAAGATTGAAGTTGTCAAGGGTTTTATTTTTCTTAGATCTAGAACTAATGCTCCCAGAAGCAGTAATCAAGAAATCCAAGAGCTATGGCATGAGGATAATGTATTCTAGAATACCTCTTTAAAACTGTAAAGAACAAGGATGTTACTTTGAGGTGTAAGGTGCACTTGACTCAAACCATGCTATTTTCAATAACCTCATGTGCGTGTGAGAGTTGAACAATGAACCAGA
Organism: Tenrec ecaudatus; assembly: GCF_050624435.1. Taxonomy (NCBI): domain Eukaryota; kingdom Metazoa; phylum Chordata; class Mammalia; order Afrosoricida; family Tenrecidae; genus Tenrec; species Tenrec ecaudatus. The sequence continues at coordinate 116,874,869 of NC_134532.1, forward strand.
AAAGAAAACACATTGAAGCATTTTAATCTTGGAATTGGTGAAGAATCTTGAAAGTACCATGGACTGTCAGAAGAACAAAGAAATCTGTCTTGGAAGAAGTGCAACCAGAATCCTCCTGAGAAGCAAGTCTGATGAGACACTGTCTTACATATGTTGAAGATGTTATCCAGAAGGATCCATTCCTGGAAAGGGGCATGATGCTTGGTAAAGTTCAGGGTCAGTGAAAAGAGAAAGACACTGAAAAAATATGGACTGGCACTGTTACTGTAAAAATAGACTCCTTATATTTGTGAGGCTGGTGCAGGACATGACAGTGTTTTATTCCATTGTAAATAGGATCATTGTTAGTCAGAATCAACTCACTGACATTCAACAACAACATAAATATGAATCATCAGTCAACGACACCAGAAATATGGTCGGGGGTAGGGTAGTGCAGCAGGAAGAGAAATCCCATTGCTTGGAAGGTAAAGCACAAATGACAGCAGAACTTTGAAGAAATAGAAACTTTCAGAGCAGAAGGCAAAAAACCCCAAACAAACCACGGTCTACTTTTACAGTTAATGATAGTTTTATAATCCAGATAGATAGTGAAGCTGCTGCATACTTCAACTAAAACTGTTTGGTTGTTAGCTGCCGTCAAATTGGCTCTTGATTCATGGTGACCCCACATATAATTTAATAAATTATTGAATGTTCCTGTACCATCCCCATAATTGGTTGTGAATTTGACCTTTGTTACTCATCCCGATTTTCTTTGATTAATTGCAAAAGTTGATTGCCAGGACATTTTTCCTAACTCCACTGAAATCTGTTCAGCATCATTGCAACCCACAGACCTCCACTGACACATGGGTGGTAATTTTGCATGAAGTACACTGGCTAGAAATTGAAACCAGGCATTCCACATGTACAGCCAGAATTCTATCATTGAGCTACCAGTGACTCCTTAAATAACGAGAGTGGAATGTAAAAAAAAAGAGATCAGTTCAGTTGCCATTGAGTACATTCCAGAACACATGGTGATCCTGTATGTGCTGAGTAGAACTGCACCCATCGGGTGTTCTTGGCTGTGACTTTTAGAAGTACATTGCAGTGTTTCTTCCAAGATGCTTCTGAGTTGATTCAAACCAGCCTACTTTTGATTAGTGCCTACACACCTTAACCATTTGTACCACTCAGATACATCCATAAAAAAGGAAATATTTGTGTGCTCTTGGAGCTAACATCAGAGGTTAAAATATTCACCTGAAAAATTAAGTGATGAAATAGTAGAAATCTTCCAAATATATGGAAATTAAGAGGAGAAATGGTAAATAATAAAATAGGGAGATCACAGTAGGAAGTTAACGTACAAATAAATAAGAGTGTGTTATTCTGGGTAGACTAGAGAAACAAAACTATAGACACTCATATGTGTATAAGAAAGAATTTTTTATACAAAAGCAAATGAATATTGAGAAACATCCCAGCCCAGTCCAGATCAAGTCCACAAGTCTGATATTAGCCAATATGTCCCATACCAATCCATAAAGTCCTCTTCAGACTCACGAAACACATGCAATGACACCAAATGCAGGAAGATTACAGGCCAGTGGGTGGGGAGTCTTGTGGATCCAGTGGCATTGTAAGCATCTCAGCCCTGGCGGGCGTCTCCCACATGGCTTCTTCTGCTCCAGAGGTCTGGCTCCATCAGCCTCTCTTCATGCGTCTTCTCCACAGGGATGTCTCACAGGGAGTGAGTATATGTCCCACTTCAAGGGAGCTATTTATCTCCTTAGCGCCTCCAAATGAAGTTATCAAGCTACTACCTGATTGACAGGCTAGACTCCACTCCTTCCCTCTGAATCCTCAAATTGACACAGATTATGTAACTACCATGAGGAGTTATAGAGAAAACAGATATAATGGATAGATAGGAAAGCATCAAATAAATAATTCAACAACATGTCCCAGAACCTAAGGATAAAGTTCTCACTTTAAAGGGACTATTAAGAACCTAATACAACACTGCAACTTCTCTGCAAAAGGCACTACAACTTTCTGGTGTAAAACAGAAAACCGTTTATATTAAAGAAACTGAGAGTCAAAACTGTTTCAGACTGAGCATCATTTTATTGTTATACATAAGGATGATATTCATATGTATCGATAGATACATATACATAACAAAATCCTAAGTCACATAATTTTTATACCCAGTGAAAATTTCCTTCAAGTGAAAAGAATACAAGCAACATCAAGCATAAAAGTCTCCAGAAATATACTTCCCATTTACTGTCTCTCAGTCAGGTAGTATAATTTGTTTACCAAAATAAAGGTCTAAACCAGTAGGAGACAGACCACGAATACAGGATAATAGTGAAACAGTAATTAGAGGGTGGGCGTGGGGGTGGGTGGGAAGTAAGTGTACAAATTAGACAGGGGAAATTAAAATATGTAAAAGAAGGTAAATGTGGTGATAGTATATTTTGGTCTAAATTATCAATATTATTTACACTGGTATTTCAAACACTAGCAGGGTCATCCATGGTGGACAGGTTTCAGTGGAACTTGCAAGCTAAGTCAAACTAGGAAGGATTACCTGGCGATGCACTTCTAAATATAATAGTTTAGTGCAGTGGCTCTCAACCTTCCTGATGCCGTGACCCTTTAATACAGTTCCTCATGTTGTGGTGGACCCCCCAACTATAAAGTTCTTTTTGTTGCTACTTCATCACTGTAATTTTGCTACTGTCATGAATCGGGTCGCGACCCACAGCTTGAGAACTGCTGGTCTAGAGAAAACTTTACAAATATCAGTGGACTATTGTTTGATAGAAAGTTTCAGAACCTTCATCTGTTGGCTTGCCTTGACTGAAAATTAGAAGAATCAGCTGCAGATATCCACTAATAATTGGAACATAAAATGTATCAGGCATAAACCTAGGAAAATTGGAAGTCATCAAAAATAAAATGGCATCCATAAAGATGGATATCCTAAGCATTGGTGAGCTGAAATGGAATGGTACTGGCCATTTTGAATCAAATAAAAATATATTCTATTCTGGGAATGATAAATTGAAGAGGAATGATGGCATCATGTTTATCATCAAAAATAATATTTCAAGACCTGTCCTGAAGTACAATGCTGATAACATCCATAGAAGAAAGCCCAGATAATGCACCTATTATTCAGATTTATTCACCAGCTACTAATGCCAAAAATAGAGAAATTGAAGACTTGTATCAATTTCTGCAGTCAAGATGCACTGATAATTGCTTTTGATAGGAATACAAAAAATTAGAAATAAACAAACCACGTATAGAGGATCTGTTGTTGGAAAATATATCTGATAAAAACGATGTGGGGTTCACATGATAGAATTTTACAAGATCAACACGTTATTAATTATAAATACCTTTTTCCAACAACATAAATGTCAATGTTCCACATGGACCTCACCAGACAAAATAGCCAGGAGTTTAATTGACTATGCAAAGGCAATAGAGAAGTTCAATATCATCAGTGAGAAGAGGACCATAAACTAACATTGGAAGAGACAATCAATTTGGGATATGCTCAATGAATATGACCCTCCTAGCCATAATTCCTTATGTGATGTACTATAATTGTGGTTTCCATTATAATTGTGTCCCATTTTGGACAGAATTAAAGTGAGATTAAGTTTTGACTTTAGAAGAGATTATGAAAGAAGTCACTTCCTTTGTTTCCTTAGGGGATGGTATGCTGAAAGACATCCATCCATCAAAGCCACCCCTCTGTGTAGGAGAGCCACCTCTGAAGCAGGAACACAGAGAAATCCCAGGATTATAAAAGTAGAGCATGTTCAAGATCTCTGTCTGAAGGGGCAGAGGCCCAAACCAGATGCCACAGAAGTTGTGGTACAGAGACCATGAGATAGAACAAAAAGTCAGGTCCAGGCCAGTGACTAAGGTAAGGAGATCATGAGACAGCTGTGGAGCAGTATAAACACCATGGGACAGTAAGGCAGAACAGCAGGCAAACTTCTTGGGCTCTGGGACAGAAACCAAAATATGGCTGAGAGACTGACCCTAGAGAGAGACTTGGTTGCTGGCTTAAGAAAAGTGCTGATGTGGACCAATAACTATTCTTACTGTTGACTACTCTTGACTTGTAGTTACCTTTTAAGATCCCTAAGAAGTCCTCATAAATGTGTTTTGTCTGTGAGTTCTATGTTACCATTGCAATGAATTACCAGACCTAGCATAGATGTGACTCACAGCCATTGAGGGGATTTTGGTTTATAGTAACACTATAGGACAGACTAGAACTTTCCCAAGTGTGTATTCAATATTGTAATTCTTTATGGGAGTAGAGAGCCTCATCTGTTTCCCATGGAGCAGCTGGTGGTTTCTAACTACTGACCTTGTGGTTTGTAGCTCAGTTCATAAGCCACTAGCCACTTGAAGAAAACCAAAGTCCAATAAAAAGATAGAAAATAATGGAATTTGGAAGACACTCTGACGTTTACTCCTGAATGTACAGTCCCTAAAATGAATGGGGGAAAGAATGAAGTGAACACTGAACAGCAAAATTAAAAGGGCAAATAAGAATAAAACAAAATATTATAATAAAATATGCAAAGATCAAAAGTAAAACCCCAAAGAGAAGAACATGTGCTGCATTTCTCAAGCTGAAAGAACTGAAGAAAAACTCAAGCCTTGGTATGTGCTACTGGAGAATTCTATCAGCAAAATACTGAACTGCATAGAAAATGTTAGAAGATAGAAGGAATAAGCAGTCACATTACCAAAATTAATTGACATATTTTTGAAAATAGTTTTTTCCAGGGAATACCATATGCTTAAGAAGCAGTGGTATTGAAAGAAGTTTGAGCTACACTGAGGCAACTGGGGAAAATCAGGGCTCCAGGAATTTATAGAACACCAAGAAAAATGTTTCATCAATTGGATGCAAAGCTGGAAGTACTCACTAATCTGTACCAAGAAATTTGGGAAACCACTACGTGATGACTGGAAGAGCTCTACAGTCAAATGCATCAATTGTTCTCTAATCTTCCCTATTTGTTGCCCGTTTTCCACATTCGTACAGGCAAATGAAAATATCATGACCTGGGTCAGGAGCACCCAAATCCTCAAAGTGACATCCTTGCTTTTCAGCACTTCGAAGAAGACAAGAGACTTGCCCATTGTAATATGTCCTTTGACTTCTTGATTGCTGCTAATGTACTAGCTTCAAGCAAGCCACCACAGCATGACAAACTGACTAGCAAGTGGGGAATAATTTGGTAGAAACAGAATATTGTGTTGACCTAAGCTTGATGCACATGGAATCATTTCTTCAACAAACATAACAAATAACCTATACATCAATTTATGAAAAATACTCAGAGAAAGCAGATTTGTCACAAATATAAAAGGTATGAGGCATCAAAGAACAAAAATCATATCATTGTGTGCTCACCTTCCCTATACGATCGCTGAAGCAATTGTGGTAAAGAAAGCTGATGGTGCCAGGCTATCAAAAGATATAGCATCTGGTGTCTTAAAGGTTTGAAGGTAAACAAGTGGCTACCTAGCTCAGAAGCAACAAAGCCTACAAATTGGGGACTCAAAGCCCATCTGTAGGCAACTAGACATCCCCTTAAGGAAGGTTCACAGGGAAGAGACGAGCCAGTCAGAATGCAGTCTAGCAACGGTGAAACATACAACTTCCCTCTAGTTCTTAAATGCTTCCTCCCCCCACAACCCACTATCATGATCTCAAGTCCACCTTACAAACCTGGCTAGACCAGAGGATGTACACTAGTACAGATAGGAACTGGAAACACAGGGAATCCAGGACAGATGATCCCCTCAGGACCAGTGGTGAGAGTAGTGATATCAAGAGGGTGGAGGGAGGGTGGGATCTACATATAGCCTCCTCTCTGGGGATGGACAACAGAAAAGTGGGTGAAGGGAAACATCAGAAAGTGTAAGATATGACAAAATAATAATAATTTATAAATAATCAAAGGGTTCATGAGGGAGAGGGGAGCAGGGAGGGAGGGGTAAAAATGAGGAGCTGATGCCAAGGGCTTAAGTGGAGAGCAAATGTTTTGAGAATGATGAGGGCAATGAATGTCACAAATGTGCTTTACACAATTGATGTATGTATGTATTGTGATAAGAGTTGTATGAGCCCTCAATAAAATGATTTTTTTTAAAAAGATAATAACAAAATATTGATTTTCTTTGAAAATGGCAATGTGTAGAAGTCTGATTATCATTGAAAAATATCAGTGAAAATAACGTAATAATTGCATGCTTTCTTCTGGAAAATGTAGGTGTCTAAATCTTTCTTTTTTTTTCACATTGTATTATATCATATCTTGAAAATCCCTGGTGGCATAATGGGCTACATGTTGGGCTGTAAACCATAAGATCAGCAGTTCAAAACCACCAGGTACTCCTAAGGTGAAAAATGAGACTTTCTATAGCAGTAAAGAGTTTCAGTCTCAGAAACCCACAGGCGCAGTCCTATTCTGTCCTAGAGAGTCGCTATGAGTCAGGATCATCGCCATGACAGTGAATTGGATTTCTTGGGTTTTGGTATCACAGCTTAATTTCTGAGCACTAGATTTCAGAAGGCTGTGGTTTACAATGATGCACCACATCCGTTTGTGAGTCTTGAGTTTTCTCGGACCATTAATCAGAAATGTAAATAGCTTTGAACTCAGGAAGAATGTTTTGGATGGTGAACTGCCACCCTCCCCTGGGAGGAGAACTGTAACCCTTAAGGACTTGCTTAGGTTTGCCCTTAATGGGATAGGGAGTACTAGGGGGAACTCAGGTGGCATGGTGGCTACTCGTTGGGCTGCCAGCCAACCGCAAAGCCCAACTTTTCCTCAGGACAAAGATGAGAGTTCCTACCCCACAAAGCATTGCAGTCTGGGAAACCAATGGGGTAGGTCTAGCTTGCCCTGTAGGGCATCATGAGTCACTGGATAATAGTGAGTGAGTGAGTGAGTGAGTGAGTGAGTGAGTGAGTGAGTGAGTGAGTGAGAGAATCAGTGAGTGAGTAGTGAGTGAGTGAGAGAGGGAGGGAGGGAGTGAGTGAGTGGGAGAATCAGTGAGTGAGTAGTGAGTGAGTGAGAGAGTGAGTGGGAGGGTCAGTAAGTGAGTGAGTAAGTGAGAGAGAGAGAGATAGAGAGAGAGAGAGAGAGAGAGAGAGAGAGAGAGAGAGAGAGAGAGAGAGAGAGAGAGAGAGAGAGAGAGTTGGCTGCAGAGCCCTGAATCAATCATGTCAGCATTTCTATCTGGAATAGTGATGCATCCCAGTCATGGTACTTTTCCCACTGCTGTAGCCTTGGCTGCAGCTGTGATGAAATTGATTGGCCACCATGATTTTGCGATGATTTCCTGTGCACTCCATTTCCTTTTTCAGCTGCTACATTTCTAGCAGGCTTTGGGATCTTTGTGGCTTCCTGCCAATGGTGTCCCTCATCCAAATGACTGTCTTTGTCTTTATCCTGCTTAATACTTAATAAATGTATCTGCATTAATTATATTTCTCTCCTGGGGGAAAAATCTAAACTACTATCTAACATATAGGGTAGCCTCTTGTAATTTAATAACTAAACACACAAATAGATGCATTTTTAGTATGTAAGTCTAGTATCTATGTTATGGAAGCTAGATTACTTGAAGAACACAGAATCAGAAGTGGAAGAAAACTTATCAACAGTCTATGACATGAAGATGACATAATCTTGCTTGCTGAAAGTTAAGAGGTTTAAAGTAACTTCTGGTAAAGATTAAAAATGATATTATTCAGCATAGCTTACACCTCAATATAAAGAAAGCAATATCCTTACTACTGGACCAATGTCCACATTATGCTAAATGGAGAAAATATTGAAATTTTCAAGGAATTCATTTTTTGTAGCCACAATGAACCCTCATGGGGACAGCAGTCAAGAAGTCAACCAAGGGACAGACCGCAAATGATCGCTTTGAACGTTAAGAAGCAAAGCTACCACATTGACGCGAACCTGACCCTAGTCATGGTATTTTCAAACACTTCTTATGTGAAAACTAGACCATGAATAAAGTAGATTGTATAACTGATGTATTTGAATTATGGTTTGGGCAAAGGATATTGAGTATATCATGTTGTGATAGTTTTTTTTGTGTTAACAAGGAACCTGTAAGAAGATATGGGTGTTTAGCCTCTCAATCAGGTCACACAGCTTGATGGCCTCCTTTGGAGGTACAACTGAGATAAACGGCTCTCTGGAGACCACCTGACCTCTCCCTTCACCCATCTGCTGGCGAGCCACTTAGAGACCTGCTACGAACCATCACCATCAGATCCATAGACTTTGCAACCACTGGTGGGTGATGTCCCTGCATCCTGCAACATTGCATCTGGCTGCATGAATCTGCAGAAGGACTTGTGGAGTAGTAAGGGACTTAGGAACTTGAGTTGGGTTTGGCTGGATGTTTTCCTGGATACAATTATTTCTTGCTATAAAGCTCTTTCGTACACATAGGTGAGTGTTCCTGGGTTTGTTTCTCTAGTCAATCCAGCCTAACAGCCGTGGAGTTCCAAAAGCTCAAGCATCTGTCCTTAGAAGTGAGGATGGTGAGAACCGGTTTCACATATTTAGACATGTATGTCATCAGGAAAGGCCAGGGCCTGGGTAAGGTCATCATTCTTGGTAAAGTAGGGGTCAGTGAGACAGAGGAAGCTCTTCAGTGAGGTAGATTGACACAACAGTCACAGCAATAGGCTTAAACACTGAAATAAGTTCACGAATATTAGAGGGTCCAGCGTGGCTCCTTTTGTAGCACTTAGCTCTGTGAGTTAAAGCTCATTTGGTGGCACCTAAAAGCTACAGAGGTACAAGCACACCAAAGGAGAAAGCACACCTATTCTGATTTGCATGGCTGACACCATGGCGATTCTACAGTCTGCATTTCACCCCTTCAAAATAGCACTCCCACAAGATATCTTTTTATATCTAAATTAAACCCCTGGTTTCAAAGTTTAAAAGAATTTCTATATTCAAATCCATTGAGCTTTGAATAGAGAAATGCTTTCAGAATTGATTTCAAACAATCCTACAGCCCAGGTAACCTATGATTGGAGACAATGCAACTTGTTCACGTGCTGAAGTTGCTGCCAACTTCTTGAACCTGGTGAGGAGTAAAATAAACAGCCCATAAAATAAACAAACAAAAGCTGCAAAAAAAAAGTGACAGAATACTCCCTCAGATGATATCCTCACTTTTAACATGGATAAATGAAGGCGACGCCCCGGGGAAAGGTTTGTTTCTTGTCTTGTATGGCTGTGTGCAGTGAAGCATGTATTATTTGCCTTCAGTAAACAAACTCACTGCCGTTGAGTCCATTTGGATTCATGGCTACCATTCAGAGAAGTACAAGGCTATAGCTCTTTACAGAAGTAGAAAGTCTCATCTTTCTTCCTAGGGGCAGCTGGTGGTTTCAAACTGCTGAACTTGCAATAACAGCCCAATACATAAAGGAACTTACAGTGCTTTTGCTTCTGCATATTGATATCTGTCAATCTCATAACCATCATTTTTTTATTTTTTTGACAAGAGGGACTGTTTAATTGGACAACTGAGGGCACTGGAGTGGGGAGGTCACTGGACACTGTGGCCTCCCCGATCAGGGTCAGGGGGCCTGGTTCCCAGGCAGAGCCGCTTTGCTGTGGGGCCGGCCAGGGCCAGGTAGGAGCCCTTGGCTGGAATCCCCTGTGGCCCTCCAGCAGCAGAGCAGTGGTCTCTGGTGGACGGCCCCTGTGGAGAGCTCCACCTTCCTCGTGTGCAGGCTGTGGGCTGTCCAGTTACAGCTGGGACTCTTCTCCTGGAGTCCCAAGAGGCAGGTCCTGGGATAAGGCTGCCTGTCACCGCAGGCCAGATCGGATTCCAGGCCACTTCCTGCAGTGGCCCATGATCAGAGAGCCATATGGCTGAGGGCTGCAACGCTGTGGTCTGCTTCTCGCTGGAGGTGGCTGTCGTGGCAGTAACAGCTGCTGGGTCTCTTGAGCGCCTCAAGTGACTCAGTGGCCAAGTCCTGTGCGGAGAGGCTCCTGCTGTCTCTGTGGCTCAATGCCTTTCCTGCACAGGGCCTGCCCTGCTCCACCACAAACCGGCACAAATAGATGGTCCCAGGACAGTAACCATCACTTTTTTTAACAGCTCCATTAAGTCATACAAAGGGAACCTCTCGACTTTCTTTTCTTGGGGTAGAATGACTTTCTTATGAACAATTGTCAAGTTATCTGATCACTATTGCTACTACATACCTGCCACCAACATGTTCAAGCTTGTAGACAATTCTCAGCATTTTTCTTATTATTTTGACAATAATATTTTCTTCTTAATCCAATCACTGTCTTTATAGATTTATGTGTCCTGAATCCTATACCAAACAACAACAAACATAAAACACAACAACAATAACAAAACAGCCGCAGAGCTTCATCAAAAAAAATCAGAAAATATTAAAAACTAAAACAACTTTAAAATGGATCCTGGCAGCAGGGGGAAAGCGCCTCACTGCATTGAGTCAATTCCAACCCATAGCAACCCTGTGGGATAGGGTAGAACTGCTCCCTATGGTTTTCAGATACTGTAACTCTTTACAGGAATAGAAAGCCTTGTCTCTGTCTCCTGGGGAGATTGCATATTGCTCATCTTGCAGTTAATAGCCCAACACTTAAGCACTACACATCCAGGCCTCTTAACATAGGTCAAAAGAGGAGATCAAATGATAAGGTGTTAACCTTTCAACTTAAGTACCTTTGCAGTAATCCACTTTACAGTGTTCTCTGTCTGATATCAAATCTATTCACCTTCCTGGACAATGATCACAGAGGATTCATATGTGTCTTAATCCACATGGAGACCCTACAGATAGATTTTTTCCACTGTCATCCATGTTCTCAGATGCCACCGAATCAGTTCCAATTTATAGTGCCCTGTGTACATACGACAGAAACGCTGCCTGGTCCTGCGTTATCCTCCCAATTTTTATGTTTGAACCCATCATTGCAGCCATGTGTCAATCCATCTTGTCCAGGGATGTCTTCTTTTTTCAAAATCCATCTACTTTACTAAGCATGATGTCCTTCTCCATGGTCTGATCTCTCCAGATGATACGTCTAAAGTACATGAGACATCCTCAACCTCTAAGGAACATACTGACTATTCGTCTTCCAAGACAGTCCCTGGTACTTTTCAAGGCCCATTACCAGACCATAATTCAGACACATCAATTCTTCTTTGGTCTTCCTTGTTTGATGTCGAACTTTCACACACATATACGGCAAACAATATACCATGCTTTGGGTCAGGCGCACCTCAGTCCTCAAGGTACCATTCTTGATTTTCAAGCGTTTAAAGAAGTCTTGTGCAGCAGCTTTACCCAATGCAATTTGCCATTTAACCTCTTGACTGCTACTTCCATGAACATTGACTGTGGATCCAACCAAGTTTATTTCAATATGTTCTCCATTTATCATGATGGTACCTATTGTCCAGTTGTGCGGATTTTAGTCATTTTATATGGAGTTGTAATTCATACTGTATACTGTAACCCTTGACTTTCATCAGCAAGGTCTTCACGGCCTCCTCACTCAGCAAGCACAATTGTGTCATCCACATACTGAAGGTTGTTAATAAGCCTTATCCAATTGTGAAGCTATATTCCTCTTCATATAACCCATATTCTCTGATATTTGCCCAGCATACAGATTCAATAAGTATAGTGAGAGGATACAACTCTTTCACACACCATCCTGATTTAAACTATGAGGTGCTCCCTTGTCCTGTTAATACAACTGCCTCTTGACCCATGTACAGGTTCCATGCGAGCACAATTAAGTATTCTGGAATTCTCATTCTTCCCAAGGCTACATTCATAGTTGTATATGATCCACAAAAGGCCTTGGCAGTATCCATAAGTAAAACTCGTTCTCGGCTTTTAGTCAAGATCCATGTCTCATCAGCAATGATATCCCTTATTCCATGTTCTCATCAGTCTGAACCTCTAGTAGGTCCCTGTCAATGTTGTGCTGAAACAGTTGTTGATGATCTTTAACAAAATCTTCCTTGATGTGACATTAATGATATTGTTCTATAAGTTGGACATTCTGTTGGGTAATCTTTTTTTGTAATGTGTACAGACATGGATCTCTTTCAATCAAGTGACTAGGTAAGCCGGCTACCTCTCGTCTAAATTTCTTGATATAGACCAATGAATGCTTTCAGTGGTTCACTAGTATGTTGAAATATTTCTGTGAGTATTCTCCCAATTTCTGGAGCCCTATTTTTTGCCAATGCCTCTAATACACTTTGAACTTCTTCTTCTGGTACCACTGGTTCTTCATCATATGCTACCTCTTGAAATGGCGGAATACTGACCAGTTCTTTTGTTACAGTGATTTTTGAATTCCTTCAACTATTTTTGATGCTTCTTGTATTGATTGACACTTCATCCATAGAATCTTTCAATATTACAACTCAAGGCTTGGATTTTTTTCTTCTATTTCAGCTTGACATATGTTCACCATGTCCTTCTTTTTGGCTTCACAGCTCCAGGTTTTGGACATTTCACTATAATACTTTATTCTGTCTTCTTAAGTTGCCCCTTCAGATTTTCTGTTCGTTTATTTGACTTCCATTCGCTTTAGCTGCACTGCAATCAAGAGCAAGTTTTGGTCTGCTTTGACCAGTCCACTTTGATCTTTTCTTTCTTTCTTATCTTCTTAATTATCTTTTACTTTCTGTATGATATTCTTGATGTTATCCAACAACTCCTCAGCTCGTTTGTCATAAATGTTTGATGAATAAAATCTATTCTTGAGCTATGCTTGAAATTCTGGAGGGATATAACCAGGCTCTTATTTTGTCTCTCGTGAACTTGTTTGAATTTTTTCATCTTCAACCTGAACTTGTTGTTGTTCTTAGGTGCCATTCAATCAGTTCTAACTCATAGAAACGCCATGTACAAAAGAGGAAAACATGGTCCAGGCCTGTACCATCCTCAGAATTGTTCTCATATCTGATATTACTATGGTAGCCACTGTGCCCAAATATCTTGTCCACGGCCCTCCACATTTTCACTGCCCCACTACTGTACCAAGCATGATGTCCTTTCCAGGGACGCATCTCTTCTGATAGCACAGCCACATGAAGCAAAGCTTTGCCATCCTTGCCTGTAAGAAGCATCCTGGCTGTACTTCTTTTGAGACTGACTTGTTTGCTATTTTTGAAGTCACAGTACTTTCAAGATTCTTCGCCATCACCATAATTCAAGCACATTGGTTCTACTTTTGTCTTCCTTAGTCAATGTCTAACTTTTACACACATAAGGACCAAGTCCTAGGTCAGGCACATCTCAGTCCTCAAAATAGCATTCAATACTTCAAGGAGGTCTTGTGCAGCAGATTTATCCAATGCAATTCATCACTTGATCTCTTGACTGCTATTTCTATGATTATTGATTATGGATCCAAATAAAAGAAAATCCTTGACAACTTCAACTTTTCACCCCCTTTTTTATTGTCTATTGTTCCAGTGGTGAACATTTTGGTGTTCTTTAAATTGAGTTGTAATCTTGACTGAAGGCTGTAGTCCTTGATCTTCATCAGCAAGTGCTTCATGTTCTCCTCACTATTAGTAAACAAGGTTTGGTCATTTGCATATTGCAGGTTACTAATAAGCTGATACTGCATTCTTCTTCACAGAATATAGTTTCTCTGGTTATTTCCTAAGTAGATAGATTGAAAAAGTATGATGAGAAGATACAACCCAGACACACACCTTTCCTGATTTTAAAACATGCTATATTCCCTTGTTCTCTTCCCACAACTGCCTCTTGATTCATGCGTATGTTCCTCGTGAGCACAGTGAAGTGTCTGAAATTCCAATTCTTCTCAGGGCTATCCATATTTTGTTAGGGCCCATACAGTCAAATGCCTTGGCATAGTCAATAAAACACAAGTAAAAATCTTTCTGGTATTCTCTGCTTTGGGCTAAGATACAGCTGATAACAGCAATGATATTCCTTGTTCTATATCCTCTTCTGAATCTAGCCTGAACCTCTCTCTGGCAGTGCTCTCTCAATCTACTGCTGCAACTGATGTTGGGTGAACTTACGCAAAACTTTATTTGTATGTAATATTAAGGATATTGTACTCTAATTTGAGAATTCTGTTGGCTCATCTTTCTTTGGCATTGGTACAGATAAGGATCTCTTGCCGTCAGTTGACCAAGAAGCTGTCTTCCAAATTTCTTGGCAGAGATGAGTGAGTGCTTCCAATGCTTCTTCAACTTGTTGAAACATTTCAGATGATATTCCATCAATTCCTACAGCCTTGTTTTTGGCTATTGCTTTCAGGACTGCTTGAAATTCTTCCATCAGGACCTTTGGTTCTTGCTGATACGCTACCTTCTGAAATGGTGGAATGTCGGTGAGTTCTTTATGATTCAATGACTATATACATTCTCTTCATCTTCTTTTCTGTTGGGTTGACCTCCATACTGCTTGCTCCCATGTCCTCTTCCCTAGTGTTCCTCTGCAGTTCTTGGAGAGGGTCTCATTTTCTGCGTGATTAGTCAGCCATCTTGACTTGTAACTTTTTCCTTCTTTTGTTGCTTTCTGCATCATTCAATATTTTTTTATTAAATACTTTCATTGGGGGCTCTTACAGCTCTT